>NC_091210.1:15418176-15718176 GCF_040958095.1 Procambarus clarkii | reverse complement strand
ATACAGTGGTTTGCTACTCATTCCACATCACTTTTCCCTTGCAATACAGTGGTTTGCTACTCATTCCACACCACTTTTCCCTTGCAATACAGTGCTTAGCTACTCGTTCCACATCACTTTTACCTTGCAATACAATGCTTAGCTGCTCCAGTTTTACACTAAACTTAAGGTCAGAAAATTTGAAAAATAATCAATATAAATTATTATTAACACACACAATATCATACATTGAAAGTTTCAGAATAATTCAGAAGTCTTTAGCATTTGATACAACTGCGAACACATGACGTATGAAAGATACGTATAGGTACTGCATACGTACAACACATATTTAAAAAGTTCCAAAACTTTTGGAAAGAAACACATATGATGATTAGGAGACGGCGACATTTCAGTCTGTCCTAGACCATCATTAAGGCGATTGTCATCTTGATCAAACGTCGTCGTCTCCTCATCATCTTGTGTTTGCTTTAGTCATCTTATCTTCAGCCACGTTATTGTGACTCATCGTCAACAAATACATAATCAGGATGGTATTTAATATGCACTTCTGGATATACCATGAAGCTACTTTGACGTTGGTCTAGAAAAACAAAACTATTATTAACTTATCACACTCAAATGACATCTCATTCACCTCCAGACACTGTGCTACAGTATATGCACTTCTCAGCACATGCACGAATATGCATTACAATTCTTCACGAGGAAGCCAGGCCTTAGGCCACTAGCCCTAACACATTGAGTTTACAACTACCAGTACTGTCATTTAAGTCATTTAAAAAATCTGAAACCCTTCTAAATTTGCACTCAAGAAATTACCAGTACAGTATACAGTATATATTAAAAATAACTCTTTACAAAAGTACTGTATATATATTTTGTCCACAAGATAAAAACTACAGACACATATAATGTATTTGTATAATTATGTGTACTAGTAAATGTAAATGAAACTTGTATAAAACAACACACTCGGACAAAAACGAGATAATGCATCAGTGGGCCTCAGTTATCCATGAAGGCAGAACCCAAGTCATGAAAGGAATGTCTTTTATATATTATTTTTTACGGGTTGGGCGGGTGGTGGTGGTGGGGGGGGGGGGGGGGTAAGGAGCGCCACATAAAAACTGCAGTGCCCCCTATTGGTCAATCACTTCCATCTCCACTCATTTTAGATTTGCAATTGCAATTTTTACATCATGATTATATATACACACACACACACAGTATATCACTTTCTTTACTACTACTCAATTTCTCCTGTTAATTGACCTATTCAAATATTGAAGCAATTGTTAGTCTTCCAAATATTTCATTTATTTATTATTTATATACCCAAAGGTACATTAGGTTTATAAGAGTACATAGCATTGATGTTTTTACAGTCTTGTAAAACCATTAGAACCTGCCCGAAATGCTAATAGATAATTTTAAATAGATAGTTTCTAGCAAAATTGAAAAAATGATAACAGGATAACAGATAAATACATATTTATTCTTTACAAAAGGTATCAAGTGCTTTATGCAGCCCAAGCAAACATACATCATATGCTTTGGCAAATGCAATGCATCTGGCACTGGATACCCGATATCATACGAGATACAGTACTGTAAAAAAAAAAAAAATTGTTAGAAACGCACTGTATATTAGTGGCTTTATGCACCGTACTTATGTGACTTATGAATCCTCCACTGTTCATGTATCTTTATTAATGTCCTTTTGTCTGAATTATATGTATTATTGTGGTTAATTATTATTTATTCACACACCATCCATTTAAGAATGTCACCAATCACATAAGCTACCTAGTAGCTGAGAGAAATAATGGATATTGACTAAGCTATGCTACACATAAATACTGTATTACAAATTCAGAGAGAAAGTGCTTAAATGAAGTTTGAAGTGCCACTTATCCAACAGAGCAAGAAATAAAGAAACAGAGTGCATAAAATAACACCAAATCAATAGGGCACTTATATACATTTTTACTTTTTTTTTTTGCGTGCTTGTTTCCAAGGAAAAATAATCTATATTATGGAAAGTCAGGTTAGGACGGATTAGGTTCAAGTTACACTGTTTAGTGATACATCTATCTTGAGGTTATCTTGAGACGATTTCGAGGCTTAGCGGCCCCGCGGCCCGGTCCTCGACCAGGCCTCCTTTTTGTTACACACCCCCCAGGAAGCAACCCGTAGCAGCTGTCTAACTCCCAGGTACCTATTTACCCCTAGGTGAACAGTGCATCAGGGTGAAAGCAACTCTGCCCATTTGTTTCCACCTCCACCGGGGATCGAACCCGTAACCTCAGGACTACGAATCCGAAGCGCTGTCCACTCAGCTGTGAGGCTTCTAACATTGTTAGATACAGCTCACAATTACCTCCAAACATACTGTATAGCCTATAGAACCAATAACTGGCTACACGGCATGTGACACCTCTCTTAAACGTTTCCATATTAGTTGTTTTTAGCCAAATACAATTTGACCTGGAAGTGTGGGTGATTGGGGGGGGGGGGAGGGAATGCAATATATGATTAACATGTACAGTATATATATATATACATATATATATACACTGGCTGCCTGTTCAACACAATGAATTTATTATTATTATTTCTATTATTATTACAGTATTTCTATTATTATTATTTCTTATACTGTATTATTATTATTATTATTATTATTACTGTATTATTATTACTATTTCAATTATAACTATTATATCAACATCACAGATGTGACATTTGACAAGCCGCCAGCTTCCTGTCCACATCAAGGCCACTTGCGAGATCGAGACTTTCAGGTATATTCAGTTTATGTAACAGTAAAACTTAACAGTTAATATTTCCGAATGTAAAATTGATAGAAAAATAGTATTAAGTATTCTGCACAAGATTACTATCCATCAATAGCACATGATGGATACTGGGAACTGGGACTGGGAACCACTGGTTCCCAGTCTTTTTAATGAACCGATCTATTTCATCTTAATACTAGAACAGTACTCAAACGACCCCAAGGGGGTTGACCTGCTATTTGGGAACTACCAACATATTAACTACCAAAATGTTGGAATTACCAACATACGCGTAGCGTTTCTGCCCGAAACGCAGGGCGTACTAGTGGCTTTACAAGAATGTAATTACTATACTATGTATCCTCACAATCCCAATGTACCTTCTTGTATATATATAAATAAATAAAATATACGACAGCCACAGTACCCATTGCCTCCTATTGGTCAATCTCTTCCCTCTCGACTCATTTTAGATTTGTGCTTATAAATAATCTTATAAATTTAATCAGGTTTTAAAAATTTAATAAAAAAAAATGCACAGAAATATTGTGTGCTTATACATAATGAATTCATTTGCAGATATAGAAAGATAACAAATTTAAGTGACGATTTACATTCTTTTAATATATTTTTTTAATTGATTGTTGTATTCTACTCAATGGCAAGTAACAGAGGGTTACTTGCTGGCAAAAATGTACTACGTACACAAAACAAATGGCCATCTAACCTTTGTGAACCCAAATACAAACAGTAATATATTGTGTAAACTTTTGACACCTTTTTGATATCATATAACTTTTTGATATCATATAACTTTTTGATATCATATGACTTTTTGATATCATAACTTTTTGATATCATATAACTTTTTGATATCATATAACTTTTTGATATATAACTTTTTGATATCATAACTTTTTGATATCATATAACTTTTTGATATCATATGACCCTGTTTCATGCCTCTCTTCAGTTTCAATCATACATACAGTACAGTATCACGATTATTCTCAACAACTGATAACAAGAAATTATATCAAAATTCGTCAGATTCTGCTCAAAATTTAAGTGTGAAAAGCAGTCTATGGCATAAGTCATCGTAATAAAGATAGAGCAAGGGTTTAATGATGAAGCCCCAATTTTAATGCTATATGCACATAATTTCATGACTTCAAAATTTCATTTTATATACTGACACTGTACTTTAATGATTTATAACACGTAGGCATAATGAAAATGCCACGATCAAGTATAATTGCAACATAAAAATTTAGGCCTGCTGTATATGTGTTCACTTTTGTGTAGAATATCACCGATATTCTACACAAAAGTGAAATTTTTTATAAACAATTATTAACTAGTACTTTGAGCTTGAATTAAGACAGATATAGAATCATACTTATAACAAACTACATTTTTACTGCAAGTAGTATAAAAACTATGTACTGTATAATATACTGAACAGAATATTTTGTATTTTTAGAGTACTATTGCAAGTTGCAAACATGTAAGCCTATGCAAGCACAGACAAGCGTAAATTACAGTGTATTGTAAGACGAGCAATATAATACAAGAACAAAACTCGTCAAAAGAATCGCAAGGTCTCTCACTAGTGCAACTACCTAATGAATTTGTCCCTAAATCACAAGAAAAATTGACTGAATCCTTAATTTTTACTTTCCTATGTTATCATTTCTTACTCTGCAACATTTATCATAACTAAACATAGTTATGATAATCTTCTGTTACAGCAACAGTAGTGATAAAAGTAATGGTCTTAAAACAGCAATTTACTAATTTATCAACCTATAAAATTAAGCAAGATATATACTGTATACAAAAATGCCAGACATATGATCTAATTATAATCTGTTAAGCAATAAAGCTCTTGGATAATGCCTGTCAAGTGATTTTTGAGTCAATGACCCTAAATTTTTGGCTTGTAGACAAGGTCTCCAGCAAGAGCAAGTGTGCCTTTTTTTTACAATGCATATTCTGAAAGAATTTAAAAGGGTCAATCATTCATAGGTTTAGAATCACTACCTTAAAATAAATTAAAGGTCAAGCTAGCAGAGAATACATGAAAAAAGCCAAGAATAAAGTTGTCTGGGTTCATTACACCCCAGTTTACAATTTACAGTATTTGCAATATATTGACAATACAGTATTTGTAAAATTGATGCCTATTAATACAACAATACAATATAATATATTATCACCTAATATGTAGATATGCATATAGGCAATTTAATACATTTGTAAGGAAATACTAAACAAAATGCAAAACTTTCATAAACATTTAAGAATCTGTAAAAGTTTATGCCAATTTAAAAAGGAAGAAAAGTGTGAAAGTAAATTAATAAAATAATTATTGGACAATTTGCTAGCATGTTATCATGTCAATCATGAGGGAATCCATGATATCTTAATTATTCATTAAATCCTTACATGGCACAGTACTTATTTAATAAACCTGCTTCATTAGTTCTATTCTACAATCTATATCCTGTTTAAAACCCCATGAATTTGTTATGATAGCAGCCCATAACAGCTGACACCCCACACCAATTAAAAAATAAATGATAATATGATCCAAGGTAATATATCTTCTAATAAAACTGGTTTTATTACTTGTTAACTAAATAAAAATGGCACCGGCATAGGCTAAACCCAAAAAAAGAATTTGTAATGCAAAATGTCACAGACCTGGTTATGGGGTCAATGATCTCTTGACCAAAACAAAGAAGTTAAACAATTCATTTTCCAAGTAATGTAATCTAATACAGGTATATGATTCAATAGCTTGCATCTACTATATTTTCCTTTTTGAATTTGTTAAAAAATGATACATTAAATCTCAAAATTAAAGATTCAAAACAAATAAGATTAGTATTCATTTTGAAATGTCATTTGAGCTATATTTAAAGTTTCTTATAATATAAATATCAAGACCTTATCACTGCTATTATGCACTCATATTTTAGGTAGATGTATGTATTTTAGCCTTTGTGATTAATAACATTCACTAATGTTGCATTTAATTACTAAACTGACTTGCAATGCAAGCAAGTTTATTGAAGTTATTGTCAATTTCATTTGCAATATTTGCAATGAATAAATAATTACACATTTTCTAACATTCACTAATAACTAGGCCTACATATATTTAAAAAACAAACAGTTTAACTATTTGTCTAATAAAAAAGTTATCTTATATATGAACATCATATCAAGATGACATTCTTCAGGGTCTATAACCTCAATTAAATTCCTTCAGCTACAAGCTCTAATTCAAACACTATATCCAACTCCAATCCAATAACTTATCTCTCAAACTATTATTTAATAGAAATAAATAGTACCCTAACCCATTTAGTATAAATGTTAACCTAACCTTCAAAATAGTTTATGAGTACTAGAATAAAGGTTATACAGTTAAATATGTTAATTGTATGGGTTAAATTTCCCCAAAAATGACAAAAATTACCAGCAAGGTAGACAATGTGTATATGACAATAGTGATTGTTGATGTAATAGAGGTTAGAAGGTTGTTGATAGTGAGGTTATCCTGGCCACAAGGAGTTGTTATCATGTGAGGCAGAATGTAAACAAGACACTTCCCACCCCCAACACACTCACCACTTGGCCCTTGCCTCGAGTGCCACTCCACACACACCCGCAGCCACAGCTGGCCCCGTGCCTCCAGGCCACCCTGGCACACACCTGGCCCCCACCACACACCTGTCAGCTCACACAACAGGCTCGCAACCTGGCATGTCAAGTCGGCAGGTGCCTCTCCTCCAGTCCTGGCCGCCTCCAGTCACAGTTTTCCGCACTTTGCACCACTTTCCCCCCTTACAATCACCCCCACTGCCACTTTGCCACATCCTCACGGCCGTCCCAAAGTCACTTAGAGCCTCAAATTTCTAGACATCTTTCGAAATTACTTTCAGATATGAAAATCAATGGCCCACTGCCAAACATAAACAGAGAAGAGGTGGCCAGGCCGGGGCCACCACACCTTATCTCGCACTCGCACATCTCTGCACAGCCTCACTAGGCCTCCTCACAGCCGCCACAGGGGAGGTTTCACCCCAAAATTCACTGTCACGGGCCGTTAATGGCCGTAAATGCCAAAAAATCAAGAGGGAGATCATCCGCGGGGGCTTCATAGATGGCAGCACTGCGCAATTTCCACTTTTTAACACCGAGCTTATTTCTCGCCCTCTCCCGCCTTATTTCCCCTCATTTCACCCCTCACGGGCACTAGTGAGGCCCTGGCCGCCTCTAAATCACCCTTAGAAGCGGCTATACGGCTCATACGAGGCGCCAAAGGGCGAAATATTGAGCGAGGAGGTGTGTTGTTTCTGTCTGACAACCCATTATTTACCCAGGGACGCATATTAACACTAGAACTACAGCCCAGCCACTTACCTGGTCAACACCTTTCATGCGCGAGAGTAAACACTGCATCTCTTTACAGCCTAAAACAGTGCTCAACAAGGATAAAACCGCCGCGGAAGAGACTAAAATTACATATAAATGTACATATACGGCTTGGCGCCATTGTGGTGGGAAAAAATAAACGTCTCTGTGGGTCACGTGACCGGGGCGAGAAGCCGCGAGAGCCCGCGAGGCTCCGCGAGATTACACACGGACCACCACTTTATTAAGTACATTTAAATGTTTAGAAGTAACGCAGCGTCTTCCCTTTCCCCCCATTAACTCCCCTACATAATCTTGATATATTCACCAACATATATCTTAACATATCCGTTATTAACCCCCATTAATTCTCTTAAATACTAATGGGGAAAAATTGTTGCTGGAACAAGTCTCTGCAATTCAGAAATGTGGAATGGTATCGACATTGCACTCATTAACATTTTCTTAATATTACCTAATTATGCAAACATAATGTATTAGCTAATTTATAAGCTTGAGCTCTTCTCTTAGCTAGATATATGAGCGTTAAGTGACACTTTAAAAAAAATAATATTATATGCGGGGAAGGTTTAAAGGGCCGTATAAGTTGCATGATCGGCGCGTTAATTGATTAGTTTAGTTAAATATGTTAATGTGGCTGATGGTTGGTGATGGTTAGTGAGGGTAGATGCGTATATATGGCCTGGCGTAAGGTTGATGTAGAGCGTAAGTGCGTAGAGGACGCACTAGCATTACTATGGCATGCGTTAGTGCCTCAGAACTGTCACATCTCGCCAGCTGATTGCCATCTACCTCCCGCGCGTTACGCTAATTCCAAAAAAAAAAAATTTTGAGGATAATAACGCCGCTGACGCAAAGACGCGCCGTTAGGAGGAGGTGTCTGAGGGAGGGTTGACAGCGGGGAGGTGCTAGATACATGAGGTGCAGCCGGGGAGGTGTCAATGAAGCGAAACAATGTGGGAGAAGCCAGTGATGAATGAACCTTCCCGCCGCGTCTCGTTCACTAGTAAACAAACCCCACGAAATGGCGGCAGAGACGGTGAGTGCCGCCGCTTGTCCTCCTCCTTTAAACCCTTCCTGCCGCCCACCCGGGCGCCCATACCGCCGCCCACGCCAGCCCTAAGGGGCGGCACTATCCTCACCACCCCTGGAACGCCCATAAACCCCGCGGGGTGGCCGCAGGAGCCATCTATACCCGCATTTTACCTGCGGCTCACCGCAGCCTCCACCTGCGACCCTTCAATGGGGCTCCTCCACCACAACTCAAAATCAAAATCAAAATCCTCGGCTCTGCAGTGGTCATACATCGGTATACATACCTCCTTCATGTATACTTTTGGCATACACTACAGCTGTCAAGATGGCGTGACGATAACAGCTGCTTTAATTGGTATTAAGTTGTAAACAGCTGACAGTTGTAAACAGCTGACAGTTGTAAACAGCTGATAGTTGTAAACAGCTGATAGTTGTAAACAGCTGACAGTTGTAAACAGCTGATAGTTGTAAACAGCTGATAGTTGTAAACAGCTGATAGTTGTAAACAGCTGACAGTTGTAAACAGCTGACAGTTGTACACAGCTGACAGTTGTAAACAGCTGATAGTTGTAAACAGCTGATAGTTGTAAACAGCTGACAGTTGTAAACAGCTGACAGTTGTAAACAGCTGATAGTTGTAAACAGCTGATAGTTGTAAACAGCTGACAGTTGTAAACAGCTGACAGTTGTAAACAGCTGATAGTTGTAAACAGCTGACAGTTGTAAACAGCTGATAGTTGTACACAGCTGATAGTTGTAAACAGCTGACAGTTGTACACAGCTGATAGTTGTAAACAGCTGACAGTTGTGCACAGCTGACAGTTGTAAACAGCTGACAGTTGTAAACAGCTGACAGTTGTACACAGCTGATAGTTGTAAACAGCTGACAGTTGTACACAGCTGATAGTTGTAAACAGCTGACAGTTGTACACACCTGACATTTGCGTGATGACAGGGCCGCGGGGACACCTTAAGTGCCACTTTGAAGGCAATGGTGCTTAAGTGCCACTTTGAAGGCAATGGTGTTTAAGTGCCACTTTGAAGGCAATGGTGTTTAAGTGCCACTTTGAAGGCAATGGTGCTTAAGTGCCACTTTGAAGGCATTGGTGTTTGTGTACTTCTTTGAAAGCATTGGTACTTGAATGACACTTTGAATACATTGGTGCTTGAGTGTTACTTTGAAAACATTGGTGCTTGGGCATTACTTTGAAGGCATTAGTACTCGAGTACCACTTTAAAGTCATTGGCACTTGAGTGGCACTTTGAAAGCATTGGTGTTTGAGTGATGCTTTGAATGCATTGGTGCTTGATTGGCTCATTGAAAACATTAGTGCTTGATTGACACTTTGAAGGCATTAGTGCTTGAATGATACTTTGAAGGCATTGTGCATGAGTGACACTTTGAAAGCATCGAGCTTGAGTGATACTTTGAATGAATTGATGCTTGTTTGCTACTTTGAATTCCTTGGAATTACTGGGCAACAAGCATCACTTTGATACCAACTGGGCAACAGGTGTCACTTTGATACCAACTGGGCAATAGTGTCACTTTGATACCAACTGGGCAATAGGTGTCACTTTGATACCACCTGGGCAACAGGTGTCACTTTGATACCACCTGGGCAACAGGTGTCACTTTGATACCACCTGGGCAATAGGTGTCACTTTGATACCACCTGGGCAACAGGTGTCACTTTGATACCAACTGGGCAACAGGTGTCACTTTGATACCACCTGGGCAACAGGTGTCACTTTGATACCACCTGGGCAACAGGTGTCACTTTGATACCAACTGGGCAACAGGTGTCACTTTGATACCACCTGGGCAACAGGTGTCACTTTGATACCACCTGGGCAACAGGTGTCACTTTGATACCACCTGGGCAACAGGTGTCACTTTGATACCACCTGGGCAACAGGTGTCACTTTGATACCACCTGGGCAACAGGTGTCACTTTGATACCAACTGGGCAACAGGTGTCACTTTGATACCAACTGGGGATCAGGTGTCACTTTGATACCACCTGGACAACAGGTGTCACTTTGATACCACCTGGGCAACAGGTGTCACTTTGATACCACCTGGGCAACAGGTGTCACTTTGATACCAACTGGGCAACAGGTGTCACTTTGATACCACCTGGGCAACAGGTGTCACTTTGATACCACTGGACCACAGGTTCTACTTTGATACCCACTGGTCTGCAGATGCCTCTTTGGTGCCACTGTAACACAAGTGTCACTGAGGTGCCCACTGTGATGCCCACTGGGCAATAAGCATTATTGTTAGGGGACACTGGTCGACCACGCACAGGGTGACGCTGGTCCACCACGTGCTGGGTGATGCTGGTCCACCACCCACTGAGTGACGCTGGTCCACCACCCGCTGGGTGACGCTGGTCCACCACCCGCTGGGTGACGCTGTTCCACCACACGCAGGGTGACGCTGGTCCACCACGTGCTGGGTGACGCTGGTCCACCACGTGCAGGGTGACGCTGGTCCACTACATGCAGGGTGACGCTGGTCCACCACGTGCTGGGTGACGCTGGTCCACCACACGCTGGGTGATGCTGGTCCACCACCCGGTGGGTGACGCTGGTCCACCACACGCAGGGTGACGCTGGTCCACTATGCACTCTGTGATGCCGGCCGCCACAACCTGGGTGACACTGGCCATCACGCAGGTCTAGTTCTTAAGTGATATATACAATTCATAAATAAAACATTGTCTGACAGATTTATCCTATAAGTTACATTAACCATATATTGCAGGACCGGATGAAGATACTGGCAGCCTGTACAGCCGCTGAGAACTTTACGAAGTTGTACTATGAATTTGTAGACAAGGTAAGAAGACACGCTCAGACTGGATTAGTTCTTCTGCGATTAATACCATATCCATGTTAGTCATGTTGAACATATTCTAAATTGTGCCTAAATAATAATAATAATAATAATAATATTTTACATAAAATTGTGGCAGATTTTTCAAAGTTGGTGAGAAAAATCTTGCAAACTATGACTACTTTGCATCCTACTAGGCCTTTACTTTACCTCATCACCAGATGAGGTAAACTTTTGAGTCGAGAAGAAAGTCAACCGTACTAACATTGTATACGTCTCTCCTCTCTCTCCAGCTTCTTGTACATTGTCTTGAATATAAAGCAAAAATAGTTACTGCATTGTGGCTTTTTCAGATGAGGCATAAGTTGTTCTTGAATATAAAGCAAAAATAGTTACTGCATTGTGGTTTTTTCAGATGAGGCATAAGTTGTTCTTGAATATAAAGCAAAAATAGTTACTGCATTGTGGTTTTTTCAGATGAGGCATAAGTTGTTCTTGAATATAAAACAAAAATAGTTACTGCATTGTGGCTTTTTCAGATGAGGCATAAGTTGTCCAAATTATACTTAGAGGATGGCAAGTTGGTGTGGAATGGCACTGCCGTAGATGGCAACGTAAACATTCAAAAGTTTTATGAGGATTTGCCGACAAGTTTTCATATCATCACATGTTTGGACTCTCAGCCTGTTCGTGGTAAGTGTATTATTGCAAATTATCATCAAGATTCTTAGATTTAGAAGTGAGCTGAGATGCAAGTAGAAATTGAAATTGAAATAAGTTTATTGAGGTAAAATACACACAAAGGGATGAGGTAGCTCAAGCTGTTCTCACCCCGTTCAGTACATCGTGTTAATACATACATATAAACACATCACAAACAATAAACATATTACCAAACATTCTGAGAGATAAACATCTACATTTCCTATGCAAGTAGAGGTTTTGCATGATTTTCATAAATATTTTTAAACCTCAGTTTTTTTAATTATTACAGTATTATTATTATTCATTATTATATTATTTATAATATTAATTAAGAAAATTTATTAGGTGTGCATTACTATTCCATCATATTACCAAATTCATTGTTATAAAAACTTGTTATATATACTAAAACAATGCTTATGTTAAAGTCTTTTAACAAAATTGTCCTTGCGCTAAAACTTACCAGCCATGTCTCAGGTTGAATTGGTTTACCCATTGACTCAAGAAATTGCATGAATTTGAAGTTGTGCTTTCCATTGTCAGTGATATAACGACAGTGGCGCCTCAATTAACGAATTTAATCCGTGCTGGCACTGAGCTCGTCGTGTGAAAAGCTCGTCTTGCGAAACAACTACAGTACTACTTTGTCGTTGGAGGTGTCCGAGAACCAGCAGGAACGTTAGGAAGCACCATGTGCTTTGCTCGTTAATCGAGTGAAAGCTCGTCAATCGAGACAAATTTTCTGCGAGTGGCTCGCTCGTTACTCAAAATGCTTGTAACTGGAGTCGCTCGTCACTCGAGGTTCCACTGTATTGTTATGTAGTCCATTATATCAATTAAATTACCATTTCAGATCTTGGTCACATAATTTTTTTGGTTGAAGTTTTTACGTACAGAAGTTAAGTATACGTGCTTGACCCGGATCATTTCTGTATCGGTATTACATTGAGGCTTATATATTGGCCTTTAAAATAGTATCAAACTTAGTTGTGTTCCTTCAGTACTATGCCATTATTCTTGCCTCATAACATATTTATATCTAGGACTAATTTCATTTTTTTCACTTTGATCTTCAGTGTTTTATATTAATAATGTGGTATTAAAGTAAATTCTGTCTTGGTAAACAATCTTTTTAAGTGTGTAGTGATATAAAAAGTAAGAGGATTTTGCACATTCAAGTAAGTTTATTGAAGCATAAATACACACACAAAGGGATGAGGTAGCTCGAGCTATCCTCACCCTGTTATTTTGTACATTGTAGCAAGAGGTCAATAATAAGGACTAACTATAAAAATCCAAGGTTGTGTAGATTTGATTTTACTATAAAGATAGTACAATGTAGTTATAACATTCTGTAACATTAAGTTCTAAAATACATTACATAAATATGGAGTAGAACTTACGGTAAGTTATTCCAACAAGTTTCTGAAGAGCAAAATATTAGTACTATGTTGGTAGTCACTGCCCTTCATTCTGAAAAAAAATGTGTTCAAGTGATTACTTTTTGACGCAATTTAAAGTCGGACAAATATTATGTCAACTTGGGCCATTCTTCCTAGTTTTCCTTGTGGCATTTCTCATCCCTGATTTAAATGAACAAATCCTCGTCACGGCCCTTGTGGATTTGTTCATTTGATGCATCACGTTAGTGTGATCTCTGTGTGTAGTGTAGTGTAGTGTCATCCCTGATTTGTTTCTAATGTTTCAGAGGAAGCTGTCGGCGAGCAGTCAACAATCCAGGTGACAACATCTGGCTTTGTCACCTTCAAAGAACACAAGCATCTATTTAACCAGTCATTCCTCATTACAGCCAAAGAAGATAAATGGAAAGTAGTTTCAGATGTATTTAGATTTCAGCAGTAGCATCATGAAGAAAACTACATCTTGAAGTTTTATGATAAATATGTATTTTTGGATCTAAGTATATGTTTTTTTATAAACATTTTCTTTAATTATCTTGAAATCTGTAGTAGTCAAATGAACCAGAGGACTGTAAAATTTAAGCAATGACAAAAAAAATCATTTTTTGGCATAAGAGAGCTTCATGAAACCTGTCCTAACCAAAAAATTTAATCTAGCTAAAAGATTGTACAACTACCGACACTAGTATTTACTTAACAACACTACAATTCACAGTATATTGTGACAATCAATATGAATATCATTTCCAAGCATGAGAGATCTTTCATAATACTGTACACTGTGTAGGGAAACACAGTAGTCAAAATCTTGGCAAACATTAATACTGTACTATATTCTGTGAAAGATGTCATATCAAATACCTGTGCCTTGTCACCAAGGTTTTTAATTACAACAATGTTGAAATTCTTAACCATTCTTTCCAGTACCGTACTAAATATTTTATAATCTTACAAATTTCAATAGAGGATATTAACCCTTCAGCTGCAGCCCCATACATTTGGAGGATCTAAATAAGGCACACACTAAAATTTGAATTTTCTTTTACTAATTATAAACAAATTTACCAATCTTTTTTTATAAAATTATAATAATTTATGTTATTGTCCCTATTAGGCAGGCAATGAGTCACAATAACGTGGCTAAAGTGTGTTGACCATACCACACACTAGAAAGTGAAGGGACGACGACGTTTCGGTCCGTCCTTGGCCATTCTCAAGTTGATCTGTCGAAACGTCGTTGTCCCTTCACCTTCTAGTGTGTGGTCTGGTCAACTTGTCCCTATTATTTTTTAGTAAGAATATAGGGCAAATAGCATAAGGCTAGACTCACAAGACATACAGAATAAATTGCCTGAACAAATACAGTACAACAAAATAGCAGGGGAGGAGGCTTTTTTGTTTTGTTTTTGTTTTGTTTTTATTACATTTCTAAAGAAAATTATTACATTCTTTCCATATATACAATAAATGTCATTAGATACTTTTTAGATGATAAAATCTATTTTGGCAATTGTTAATTTTTGAGTCGATATCTGTCATTAAAGAGAGTGTATCCTTCTGTCTGTCTGAGATTGGAGACCAGATGCTCGAGACCAACTTCCTCCAACTCTCCAAGATATATGCGGGGTTACAGAAGTGTAAAGAAACTGTGCGTTTTTCATAGGTATCAGTTTTTCAGTGCTTTTGAATATTGATTTTTCCAAGAGAGGAGGGGGGGGGGGAAGTAAGAAAAGAGGGAAGGTGGGGTGGGAGACAGATGGAGATAGGGGAAAGAAAGAGGGTACAGGAGAGAGATTCAGGCACTGCCTGGTAATCCCATTTGCTAGAATATAAATAGTGGTCCCTATACCTGATTATAAAAGTTTTCACAATGCAATGAAAATCATTATAAAAGCAAGAAATTAAACTCCTAGAAAATGGTTATGTAATTTAAGATAAAACAAAAAGTTTGTCTTCCTTTCCTTTACAGTAACATGAATGCCTTTCTTACCAATTCATGTTTTCCAGCAATTTTGACATTTCAATACAAAAATACTGTGTATTTAGCATTAATAATAACACTTTTATAAGTGGTCAAATTTTGAAGGGTGGAGGCCAAGACTGTCAGTAGTTTCAAAGCGTTATATGACAAAGAGTGCTGGGAAGACGGGACACCACGAGCGTAGCTCTCATCCTGTAAATACACTTAGGTAATTCACCTATTTAAATCCACCATACTGGCTGATATTTCAAGGTCATTCCTAAGGCCCAGATGGTCCAGACATTTATTAAAACTTGCCTGTCACATTGTAGGACAACTTTTTGTCAAGGATCCTGCTTATACTAATATATATCCCCTTTTTGCCCCACACTATGAGCAAAATTTAAAATGTTAATCTTTCATGTGATGGATATCTACCAGGAGAACCTTGCCGAATACAGCTGTTTCTTAACCTTTGTACCCCTTGAACTAATTCTGAGTTGCACTTTAGATACACACACACACACACAGATTTCATTGTCAAGTGAAAGGAAACTTTGTCTGCTTTTGATAGTAGTTAAATGAGAAAAATTAAACACAAAAATGGCTCAAAAATATAATTGCATATGATTAGAATTAACCTATTTATCACAATCTCTTGCAGTAGAACTAATAGTTACCCCAATTAAGAAAAATGCCAGTACTATACAGTATAGAATAGGTTTCACTCACAAGGTAGTATAACATAGGTTATACTGTGTCTCTCTGCCTTCCCAATCTTGTATAATATTGCCTAGGGTAAAATATTTGTTACATATAAATACAATACAGTACATACAACAACATATTCTATTCCATCAGCAATAATATTTACAACTGGATGCCAGCTCCAATGGTACAGTAATATGAGATACAAGTCTTGAGTATTATATCACACTCCCAATGATCTTAATGATAAAAATCAACACGATACATCCATACCATTTTAAAAATAAATATTTGGAGATTCAAATTACAAGAAAACAAAGGTGTAATAATAATAATACACAGAGAAATCACATTAATATGATATATCAAAGAATAAATCCACAGGTGTCTCGATGAGGGTTCAAATCTATGTGCGCAACAGTTGGTACAATCGTGATACAGTTGACTAAAGCACATCTGGGAACACTCGGTGCATAGGTTCGAACCCTCATCACGGCTCCTGTGGATTTATTCTTCAATATTAAGAATTCTTTATTATTAAGGTGTAAAAATTTATTAAAGCTAAAATTGCATAGAAATATGAAAACGCTCGGTGTAAGTAACACGCATATGAATTAGGGTGATTCAATATTACACTGAACATTCTCCTGAGAGACATGTGAATCAGGGAGCTCAGTATTACACTGAACATTCTCCTTAACGTCCTCCTGACACGCATCGTCAATACCTTGCACTTCCTCATTTGTCAGCAAGCCGCTGCCCAGTGCCTGACGACGCCTCTTCCTGCTCATGGCAATCCCTACAGCAAGAATGCCTCCAGAAACTCCAATGAAAGAAAGTACTGTGCCCATGATCAAGAGAATTCTTTTCATCTTCAAAATACTGGCATTGCCTGGAGAGCACATTGCATCCTCCACAGCGTAAGGTGAAGTTGAATTGGTTTCCAAATAAAATATGCCACCCACTCTGTAATAAAAAAAAATTCATTCTAACTTAATATGTAGAGTTTATTTATTTTTAAATTTAGTGAAGATTAAAACCACTTAAAACACATTTTTGAAAATCCACAACTTTGAGCACTACAGGCCATAGATTCAAACTAAGAAAACAAAGTGCTACAAAATATAAATAAATTATTTTGTGAATAGAGCAGAAGACAGATAAAATCAATTAAGCAAGAGGGTAGCGAATGCCAAAATCGTTAGAACCTACAAAAAAAAAAACACACGACAAAGATTAGAGCGAGACGGGACACCACGTGTATACTGTACTGTACTTCTATCTAATCTCCACTATTTTAATAACTCCTGTGATTTTCACTATTGAACCTCTCAGTGCAACAACCACCTGCCCCCCCCCCCCCCACCCCCCATAACAAAAAGTAAGGTCTTCTGATATGATTACTCCTAAATCTCTTACATTGCTTTTTTCAATCAACAGTGTGGTTTGACTGTTTTATATACGGTTTTTGCTTTGATATCCATATTAAACAACATGTTATTTTCGAGGCCCACTGAAAGACTTCATTAATGTAGGATTGGAGATTTGCTGTGTTCTCTATGTTGTCTCCTCTCATGAAAATTCTAGTGTCATCTGTAAGGGATGATACAGTACTATAGTCAGTATCCTTGTCTATGTCTGATATAAGGATGAGGAAAAGTACCGGAGCAAGCACAGTACTTTGAAGGGACTGAGCTTTTCACGGTAGATGATTCAGATTTTACTATGTTGAGTACAGTACTACACTCTGGGTTCTGTTTGTTAGAAAGTTGCTGCTTCCTAACACAATAAATTAACAGAATCACATCAATAAACTGGAAAATGTGCAAAGGCATGCTACAAAATGGCTTCCAGACCTGATGAACAGGAGTTATGAAGAGAGGCTGAGACGTTAAATATGCCAAAGCTAGAAGATAGAAGAAAAAGAGGCAATATGATCTCCACTTACAAAATTAATAATGGAAATTGACCAAATTGACAAAGAGGAATTCCTGAAACCAGCAACCTCAAGGACATGAGGTCATAGAGTCAAGCTACAGAAACAAAGGTGCCAAAAATATAGTAGAAAGCTTTCTTTTGCAATCAGGAGTGCTAGACTGTTGGAACAAGTGAGAAAGTTGTGAGGCCAAAACCGTCAGTACTGTTGTTTCAAAATGTTATATAACAGTGAGTACTGGGAAGACGGAATACCACGAGCATAGCTTTCATACACTAACTACACTATTAAACACACATGCACGTTTGTGCTTATATTAAGGTCCCCCCTTCCAGGATGCAACCCGACAACAAGCTGACTAACTCATGCATACTTATTTACTGCTAGGTGAAGAGAGCATAAGGTGATAGGAAACATGACCCGACTATTTCTGTCCCACCTGGGGTTCAATCCCGGAATCCCCGATTGTGAGTCGAGAACGAACCCAACTATAATACCGGGGAGAGATGAGTACATCAGTGAGGTTGAAATGTGGGTAATCTGCAGGTACGATGAGGTCTATACGGAAATTATTAAATGTCAAGGTGAAAAAGAAATGAAGTAGGTTTGGAGAATTTTCCGACAGGTTTGAAATTGCAGTCTTCACAAGCCATCAAATCTACATGTTTACATTAGCACCTTTCATAACCTGACGCCCATTAGACTTTTACGGTACTCTCTCATAATTACAATTAGGAAATTATACAAGCATTTTAATAAACAAATATTGCACAAACATTACCTGGTGTCGACAAAGAAACCCATATACTGAGCATTTTCCCCACACGAGCAAAAGCCTTCTTCATAGTCATTCCAATTAGAGCAATTCCTTGCCAAGAATAATGTACTGTCAATCCCATAGTCAAGACTTTCTAGAAAATATTTGTAAGCCATCATATGGTCACAACCATATTCACCTGCAAATACCAAAAAAAGTATTAAATAAAAATGTAAACATACATACATACATGTATATACTGTATATATAATGATAATTAAAGATATGGACTATACACAAACATGTAAAAATTCTAGATTGTCAGTTTTATGCTAATTGTTTATTTTAGGAGGCCATAGCACCTCATAACACTACATTCATACTAACTCATGCATACAATAACTTTCATTTGTCTAACTGTGCACTATAAATTACATCAGTTTCCTGGTGCATATCTTTAGGACTTTTGAACATTATGGAGCATATTAAATCTCCCACAGGCAAATTGCACATGGGCCTCTATCCTTGAGGACTACAGAAGCAATTTAATGGTTAAAGAAAGCTAAATTTCCTCCATTTTTTTATCTTAATTTGTATTAATCCTGATCTTCTTCGTTTACACACACAAATTACTTTTGCTTTTGTTTGTTTTGTTCGTTCATACAAAATTCTAACAGAAATCGACCAAATTGACAAGGAGGAATTCCTTAAACCAGCGACATCACGAACAAGAGGAAACACATTCAAGTTAAGGAAACAGGTGCCGAAAAAACATTTAGAAAGTTTTCTTTTGCAAACAGAGTGGTAGACAGTTGGAACAAGCTAAGTGAGAAGGTGGTGGTGGTGGTGGAGGCCAAAACTGTCAGTAGTTCCAAAGTGTTATACGACAAAGAGTACTGGGAAGACGGGACACCACGAGCTTAGCTCTCATCCTGTAACTACACTTAGGTGATTACACTTGCATTACTCCTATGAATATATACTACAATAAAAGAATTTGTATTTTATTTTAAATCCAGAAACATTCAATACTAGCACACTGGATCATTAATTAACACAATATTCTGTGTCCCCACATGCACATCGCACACCATTCACATTTGCTGAGTGGTAGACGGTTGGAACAAGCGATAGGATGGATGTCAAAACCATTAGTATTTTCAAAGCATCATATGACAGAACTGGGAAGATGGGACATCAGGAGCATAGCTCTCATCTTTTACCTACACTTAAGTACTGTAAGTGCACTTAGATAATTACAAGTGTATTCAACAGAGTAAGGGGGCTTACCATTGGCTTGCCTGCATGCTGGTTGGTGCTCTCCCCCATTAGGCCAGAAGTCACTATGGCCAAGGTTTTCATTGAGACCATAACAATCCTGTAATTGATAGAAGTATGCTACACAATTTTGCATAATGGAGTCAAACTGGACTTTTTTTTTCCTTTAGAAGGCTATGAATAGCAAATTATAAAGGAAATCCAAAATTCAATACAGGTATCATACCAACATCTTGTCAAACATTAAGTCTTTACCACAGTGATTCCCAATCAAGGTTCTGGGAGACTGAGTCGTGGCATGAATACACCAAAAATACACTTAAATCACTGTCAAGACATCCTCAATAATATAAAAAATAAATTGCAGAAAATAGTGTAAAAAATATTATAGGCATGCAGTTTTAATAAGGCAAGCTTGTCCAACACATTATTTAATACAAAGTTATGTGTATGGCAAGTATTTACTTAGTTGTGTTTGGGGGGTTGAGCTTTGCTCTTTTGGCCTGCCTCTCAACTGTCAATCAACTGTTTACTAACTACTATTTTTTTTTTCACACCACACATACCCCAGGAAGCAGCCCGCGAGAGCTGACTAACTCCCAGGGTGAAAGAAACTTTGCCCATTTGTTTCTGCCTGGTGCGGGAATCGAACCCGTGCCACAGAATTACGAGTCCTGTGCGCTATCCACCAGGCTACCAGGCCCCCTAAAGTTATATGGAGGAATTGCAAGGTGTGCCGTCTAACAGTCTGGTTAACCAGCTCACCAACCAGCTCACCAGGTCATGGGGACACCGAGCCTCGGAACCATCTCGGGGTAACTACAAAGCAAGATCAATTCATGTCCACTATATTGATAAGAAAACAAGATTTCCATACTAGTTGCTAATGAGTTACAGTGTCTATACATGTGCCAAGTTTAGCACTTGCTAAATACAAAATATTCGAAAGATACTGTAATGTCCAAAAATATATTGAATTAAAATAAACCGAACCAAATCTTACGGTATCTTTCTTGAAAGATATACGGTAGTACCAATTACTTGTGCGAAGTTAAAATTAATGACAACATAGATCAAATACAGTAAAGTGCAACCTTGCTCGAATGGAGCCCAGTACCATAAGTAGTAAATACAGTATTAATAAAACAAAAACTATCAAATTACTGTATTTGAAATTTCTTTACTTGAATATTTAATAATAATTTAATAATAGTAATAATTTAATAATAAAATGTTGTGGAAACCAAACTAAGTAAGAATTTATTGGATCCTCAGGATGACTCTCCACAGATCAAGTCTGAAAAGAGTACCCTGTTGTAAGACTTGTGCTTACAGTAAATCTAAACATAGGCAAGGAAATGTGAGAGCACCAATAAGCTAGTCAAGCCTGGCCCGGGCCGGGCTTGTGGAGTAGAAGAACTCCCAAAACCCCATCAAGCAGGTATCAAGCAAACCTCTTAAAGCTAAATAATGCATCAATGCACACAAATTATTAAATGATCGACTGAAGCTGAACAGTTTGTGCACCATTTAAATGCCTTGGCTCCGAATAAAATCCCTGGGCACTAGAGAGAGAGGGAGCAGCAGCTCAAAAGGAGAAACCTAAACTGAATGCACTAAAAACCTGAACCAGAGAAGGAAAATTCTGCTCACACATTTTGGCAAGTTCTAGGGACATGCAATGATACTGTATACACACACATGCATATGAAGTGGTAAATAAAGCATAAGCTTATTACAGAAGAGACCAAGCAGTGTCAGAATGAACCAACTTTTACAAGTTAATTACATATCAAATAAAAGATCAATAAGTTAGTGTTCACAAGGGTGTATGGACCCTAGAAGAAAGCAAGAAGGTGGCCAATAGAATATTTACGCTAAAACAACTGCTGCCTGGTGACGAGTGGTAGATAGAAAATCTCACTGCCCCAAGAGGAAATTTGCCATGTCCAGAAAGAGCTGGGATTATTACCTATGAAGCAAATGAGTGCTCTATGCCTAGAAATGTCTGAGAACACAAACCCTCCATGGGTCCCAAAAGTTGTAGCAGCCATTAGTATGCAGAATATCCACATAATCAGCATCTGAAGAATCAATACGCTGTTCTGCAGGAACGTTGCGATACGTTAAGCCTGCTGGGTCCAAACCTGTGTAATGAAACAAATTTGTTCACAGTGCTAATCTAGACAGGTATAAATAAAATATAAATAGCAATGCTTAAATTATTTTGCTTAATTATTCAAAAATTACTGCAAATGAAAATGAGTATGTACCTAATTTTAGTAACAAATACGAGGTTAAATTTCCTTTTCAGTCAGCTTTGTATTTAAGACATTAACGTAAGTAATTACAACAATACTGTTATAATGTAATTAAACTATTTTACTATATACTGTATACACGAAACATACAGCAAATGCTCCATCACCTAAAAATCCAGCCCAGATGGGTCAGTAGGAAGCTACCATGCCAATCTTATCCAGACTATGTGGGGCTGAGAAATACTATTGGTACCTAACTGACTGGAAGTTAGGTACCTTATATGCCAGCCACAATAAAAGAGAGAGTGATTATTCACATTTATACTCATTCCATAGTCACACGCTGACTACAATTTAAGGTTATTTCACTAAAGCCACCTTGTAGACCAGCAAACACAATGTGCAGCTACAAATTCTTAAAACACAAGCAGCAATAAATGCAAATGCTGTATATCAGGCCGTGTAGTATCGAACTACTGACTTCCAATTTAAAATTTAGGCACTTTATAAGCCAGCTTTGATGACACTGAAGCAGGGGGTTCTTAACTGGGGTACCCAGTATAAGACTTAATTATCACCATTATAACTATGGATTAAAGCAGTTCCACATTTTGATTTTGCACGAAAACAGCAAAAATCTCACTAGTTGTAGCTAACTTGTGTATTTGTGATTTGCCATAAATATGATAAAATTTTTACAATTTAATTTCAGCTGCTCTTTTGGTAGCTCTCCAAACGTGAAGTAAACCCAAGGTGCCGGCAATGAGTCACAATAATGTGGCTGATGTATGTTGACCAATCCGCACACTAGAAAATGAAGGGACGACAACGTTTCGGTCCGTCCTGGACCATTCACAATCGACTTGAGAATGGTCCAGCTGTGGACTGGTCAATAAACCCAAGGTCTTGACATCTTTTAAATTCACACTGGTACCTAATAGGACTGGTGGGTGATGGTGATTTCATCAGTCTGGGAAAGGAGGTATGGGGGACATATTAGGTAGTCCATTGGGGACTGAGACTGGTGAAAGGGGGTATGGGAATGTACTGATTAACGCATTGGTGGTTCTATAATTCTAAAACGGTTAAGAATTCTTGCATTAAACAATGAGTGATTACTCACATTTACATTCAGAAGTTAGTGGTTCAGTTCCAATCACTGGACACTATTTACATGACAATCATACCTGAAGTTAGCAAGTTGGACGAACCAATGTCAAAATACAAGCCCAAGAAAATGAAACGATTATGCACCTGCATAAACTAATCAACTAATAAAACTTCTCAATTATAAAACACGAAATCTCAATTTCTAATAACAATAGGACTGACAGGTGCAACTATACAGGATCTTTGCTTATTCTACCACTCCCATCCAAAAACTTCAACCCATGAATTTCCACTTACCTTTAAGTGACCACTTTGTGTCACTTTAAGTGACACAAAGTGATGTAATTATAAAAAACAAGGTACCAAGCCAGGAAGACTACATAGCATACATTATTGAAGACTATGTTACCTCTCAAATATTTCATACTACATAATTAACATGAAATAAGTGAGTCATAGCTATATTGTACATTTCTGTAAGTACACCGTATATTTACACAAATAAAAAAAATGCTATATACATACCTGTAATACGTCCAATTTTGCCACCGTAAGGCTTTGATGCTATTCCAGCAACATGAGCACCCAAGGAATGCCCTATAAAGTGTACATCTTTCAGATGCAAGGCCTTGTGAGCGGCTAAACTTTTAATCAAAAGAGTTGTGTCCTTAGCCACGCTGGGAACCCGACTAACAGCAGTATAATACGTTAGTAACATCCAACCTTGTCCTGCTGGCCATTCGACTGATATTACATTACAATCCAAGACGTCCAAAAGCTCTGTCAAGTAAAAAAAAAATTCCCTATAAAAATCATATGAAATATTTTGTTCAAGGAATGCACGTATATTGTTTGTACACACAAGTACCTATGAGGTAAGGTAGGTATGAGAAGAGAGCACTAAGCCAGCATGACAATATAAAGCATTTGTAATGGATATAGGGACAGACTAAGAGCTGGGAAAAAATGACACTGAAGGAATGGTGCCCTAGCACACGGACCATCAGGGATCGAACACTGACCCCACAAGAAACAAGGCTGTTGCCGTATCGACCAGTGAAGGGTATTGCTGGAGATGGTTCCTTAAAGAACATTGAAGACCAGTTCCTGAATCCATTATGTGACTAAACTTTCTTTTCCCCAACTCCCCACACATTGGGTTTGTGATCCCTAATAAACTACTGTACAGTAATTATAGTAAGAGGGGGGGCGGGGGGAACTTGTGTGGGCCTCTGTAGAGAGATTTACTAAATTAATAAAAATATCCATCCCGCGAGTGAAGGTGAAATGGTTAGTTTTTCATGGGTCCTTGGTGGCTCTTTACCGATAGCTACAGCCTGTTATACCAAGTTATCACCACTTAAGCCTGGTCTCAGGCCAGGCTTGGGGAGCAAAAGAACTCCTGGAACCCACTTCAGGTATACTAAACTTGAATAGTCTACTTAATTTAATTCCTGCCAAACATTTGGAAGTGCTTGTAAACCCACTGAGAACCAGAGGTCAAAACCTGGCCCCCTTCTAAAGAGGAACAAGGGGGAAGGGGATCTTAGATCACCCTAATCAAGATAAGGCCACCAGAAAGGTGGATGAGCCGACACATACAAACAGCAAAGTAAACAAAGCACAGAAAACTAAACAATGAACCCGAGATGAACAAACCACCTGGTTGTGAAGCAGTTCTCTCCGTAGGCTCCACCAGCGCACCACCTGGGAAATGCACACTCCTCCTCAACTCCTCACTTCTGGAAACCAGCCATCTCATTCATCACCTCAATGGAAACCTCTGGAAACTTAAGCACGTCTGGAAACCAGCCATCTCATTCTTTGCCAGAAAGGAAGAAGAGGGCTGTAAAGAAAGTAAATGCCCCACAAGACAAAACAAGCAAAACTCCCACTTCTCAAATCAAATCAAATCATCTTCTGGATGAAGATGATCAAGACAGGCAAAATGACTCAAAACTCAGATTCAGAACAAAATAAAAAATTACCTGAATAATAAGGAATAAATATTTTTAATTTTTTTTAACCAAACTTAGCCTGGAAATGCAATATTGTACAGTACTAAAATATTAACTGAATTTAGATTAGTACGTGGCTGAATATACAGTGCTAGCAAAATGTTCAGACATCTGTATCTAGATGTTTGGCAAGGAAGTAATATTACCATTTGTAAGGAATTTCAGCAGTATAAATAAGCATATTATGATCAATATAACAAAAAGTATTAATACTATCATGCAATATTCCTATGGTGCAACTAAAAGATTTGGAACCCACAGGTCCAAAATCAACATGGCCAAGAAACAATGTGGCAATTGTCCAAGCACCAGCATCAGCACCAAAATGTTCAGAGGCTTGTATCATAGGAACCAACGAGTGTGTGAGAGTTGTTGTTTCTGTATCTTGAGATGATTTCGGAGGCTTAGCGTCCCCGCGGCCCGGTCCTCGATCAGGCCTCCTTTTTGTTACACGCCCCCCAGGAAGCAGCCCGTAGAAGCTGTCTAACTCCCAGGTACCTATGTACTGCTAGGTAACAGGGGCATCAGGGTGAAAGGAACATTTTGCCCATTTGTCTCCGCCTCCACTGGGGATTGAACCCGGAACCTCAGGACTACGAATTGGAAGCGCTGTCCACCCAGTTGTCAGGTAGAGACAGGTATATAGTAGTATATAATGCATCAGCACACACACTAATGGTGTTGTCACCATTTGGTTGCATTTTTTTAATGGTTTTTGGTATGAATGAAAACCAGTAACAGCTCCCCCTATGTTCAGTGGTTCATTCCTTGGGCACCACCAAGATATTATTATATTGGTTTGTTGTATTTAGCAATGCAGGTGTTTAAGGTTAGTTTTTACTAGTTTCAGATATATCATATGACAAAAACTATAGATATATTACTCACTGTCTTTCAAGGAAAGAATCCACGGCTCAGTCCCCCAGCCAAGAAATCCATGGATGATAATATACGTCTTGCGTGGACGAAAGCTACTCTCTATTATAGTATTGACTTTGGTGGGGTCCAGATCTTCTTGCGAATCATTTCCAGAAGTTTTGCTATGCAGAAAGGAAAAAGATGGAAAGAAGAGTACAAAATAAAATACACTTATTTTAGTTTTATAGATTTTGTATAAAAAAAAAAAAAGGTGACATGTTTGTTGGAAAAGAACACAAATTTTTATTCATTATTCTTAGTACTGAACTTACCGTGTCCATAGAAAGAAGTGTTGAACCTTAATCAAATTATCCTTTAGGGAGCCATTTTCCACTGTACGAAACTGATGATAATCGCCATCATCGATGTCTGTATGATCAATATAAGGCCTACTCCAATTTCCTGTTGGGATGATATAGAAAATGTCCATAACAGCACAAACTACAACAAAAATAAATTTGTACGTATTAAAGAATAACAGATTCTTTGCCTTTTCAACTACCAAGCAAATTTACAATATATATTATAAAGAGAATATGAAGGTCACTGGCTGAATTTTACAGTAATATACTTTCAAAATGCATCATGATCACAGTTACCCTGTTTATCATTTCAACGAATTGACGAGATAGTGCCGTCTTAACACACAGCTTAAGAAAATATAATATGAATTGTGAGACAGTGCAGAATATACAAATTTGTATTAACATTTCAACATTCCATATATACACAAAAATCACAATAGCGTGATGCGTCAAATGAACAAATCCACAAGGGCGTAGGTTCGAATCCTCATCACGGCTCTTGTGGATTTGTTCATTCCATATATTTCTCAACATTCCCCAATAACGAATGGAAAATATTGTTGAGTATGGTATTGGTCTGTTTGCAGTGTCAAGCAAAAGTCAGCGTCAGTACAGGTATTAGCCAAAATAATATTTTGTTTATATAAAAGTACAGACATCTGATACATGAAATGATGGAAACTAATAGGTAAGAAATCTATGCTATACAGTACAAAGTTTCTAAAGCACAGAGCATTTCTAGCATAATGTAAACAATTAAGAGATTGTTTACAAGTTCAACGAGGGGAGGGAACTCTCAGGAGAAACCGCCAAGCCATTATGACTATATAGCACTTGGAAAGGATCAGGATAAGGATTTGGGATGGGACAGGGAAAAGGAATGGTGCCCAACCACTTGGACGGTCAGGGATTGATTGTCGCTCTGCATGAAGCGAGACTATTGCTCTACCGTCCAGCCCAAGTAGTTGGGACAAAACCACTTTAGGTAAGACTTAACCCTATATAAGAAGTTAACTTTTTAACTGTTAGAGAGAATTAGCAAATGATTTAACAAAATTTATGTGATACAGTATATAGAAACTACAATTTTTTGCAATACACATAGTACAAATACTGAACAGTAACTAATGTTCACAATACCAGCCCAGTACAGCACGTGTACTGTACTAGTTCCACTGTCTTACCTGCAGCTGCATGTACTGCTGTTACTTGAGGAAGAGCTGTGGTATTAGCAGGAACGGGTTTCAGACGACTGGCCTCCGCAGCACTTAACCCCCAAAGTAACAGGGATAAAATCACAATATCACAGTGCATCATGATATGATGGGCACCACTTCTAAACGAAGATTTCATCATCATCAGATCATTGCTCTCTTTAACCTACAAAATATTCATACTACATCAATTAACACTTATAAGCAGATGAAAAAGTTTAGTTTAGATCATTTATTATGCACCCCATACCCATCTTGTGGGCAGTAGTGGAAAGGGTTACAGAGGCACATAATGGGCTCAGGGACTGAACCCCACAATTCATTTAGCTAAGCAAGTTACAATCTTGATGAGCTAGTTACAAAATTCAGTATGAAAAAGAAAAGATATTTTCTAACAAATAGCCTATGTGTAGCCTACTTTGTAATAGGCCTTTTCATGTAAAATGTAATTACTGTAGACAGTGGAAACGAACATGCAGTAAAAATAATTTCAAAGCAGCACAACTCCATAATGAATAGAATATATATACACACACAAAATCGGCATCTGTGTTTAGCTAGTTTAAATCTATGACCTCTTCTTAAAAAAAATCTCTTTCCCAACCATCTCTTTCCTATAATATCTCTGTTGCTCGATCATAGAAACTGAGTAAATTCGGTACACAGGATCTTCCAGATCAAAAACCATACTGTCTGTCTGATATTATATCATTTCTCTCCAGGTGTTCTACCCATTTAGTTTTAATTATTTTTTCCAATATTTTGACTATTACACACACACACACACACACACACACACACACACACACAAGAGTTCTTACATTCTTGTACAGCCACTAGCACGCTTACACACTGTACACCACACAGAAGAGGGGGAGACGAAGAATGACAAGAGCAATTCTGCCAAATTGAACGCAGGCATTTCAACAAAGCTGATTTGTAATTGTTAAAAACTAAATTTTATTAGACTAGACTAGGTTAGGTTAGGTTTGATTGAGCACCAACCCTTAACTGTAGCTTCTGTTCGCCCGGCAGCGAATTTGTACCTGGTTGTTAAACAATTTGGCGGGTCGTATTCCGGGAAAAAATTAGAGTTAAGGACCTGCCCGAAACGCTATGCTTGCTAATGGCTTTACAGAAATGTAACAACTCTTGTATATATAAATACAAAAAAAATAAGGCAGGTACAGTAATATTTAATATTAATTCACTGTATTGGGGGACAGGCAGCCAGTGTATCTTTTATCTCGCTCACACCCCTAAGGTTGAACTACTAACCCTCTCTAGGATATAATCCCACAAGCCAGGACTAACTCCTGGGGTACCTAGGTGAACAGACGCATTACGTGATAGGAAATGCCTCCCAAGTACTCGTCCCATCCTTGGAATTCTCAAGAGTGGAGAAAAAACCGTACTACCGAGACCCATATATTAAAATGTGGGCGTTCCCGTATAAGAACTTCAGTCACAATAGGTGATTACCATCTTAAATTAACACAAAGCCTTTCATTAATCAAATGAATCTTCAGTACCAGTTCTGTGTACTCAATCCCACCCCACACACACACTAAGTGGAACTAGACGAGTACATACAAGTAGGAAATAAAGGCACTCAAGACATGCTCTAAGAACAAGTCACATACACCAAACGTCTCAACACATGCGGAAATTAAACCCCCCCCCCCTCATTATAGCTACCCATCTTCCCTCCTCCACTCAAGTCAAGCACTCACTAGGGGCACTCAGGCACTCACAACAGGCACTCAGGCACTCACAACAGCAGCACCGAGGCCCTCAGAGGACGGACTCAACGTCAACACTGAGCCAGACCATGAACCGTACCTGTCAACAAAGGTTAATTAATTGACGGCTCCCACACGTATAAAATATAGAGTAATATCAATATATATATATATTACTTCTATGGTACATATTGTAGTATATATATATAAATAAATACTATATATAGTATTTTTATATTTATATATATATTTTATATAGTCGCATCCTTACGAAGCTTCGGGCGGAACTTTGGAGCTTCGTGAATCTAGGTTCAGATATAACACAAAGAAGAAGTATAATATACTAATATACACACGGTATAATATACTCGCAACGGTATAATATACCCCCAATAATATACTCGCTACAAAGTTAAACAAGCCACAATGCAGGACTGACAACATGAGATTGCTTTTCACCCACAAGGTTATAAACCTATGGAACCGCCTACCCGCTGAAGTCGTAAATGTTAAAGCACTGCTTAATTTTATGATCCAGCTCGATAAAATCATCAGAACAAATTGGAGGACCTTTGACAAGCCGCCGGCTTCCTTTCCCCGTCAAGGGAAACTCAGGAAAACTTAAATAATCCGGACCCGTCTATGACCATCCCTAACAGAGACCAGTCACCCTGCAAAGTTTAGTGAAACTATAACTCCTTAATTAAGCGTCTTAACCTGTCACCGTGGAGGCCACTAGAGAGAGACAGTGACTCTGTGACAGTGAGGTAAATTCAGGTAAATGCCAAGTTTTATAGCCTAATTATCAAAAAACATTTATCTAATCAACTAATTTGAAGTTAATCGAAATTTGTGATACAATTTTAAGTATCAACTCAGTGAAGAAAATAGTAGTCCTGCATTTACTGATTAGATTAATAGGTAATAATGAATAAATAACACAGAAAATGGGAATATCAGATGTAAACAACTGGGGATTAAATTGGGTAGTTTGGCGTTTACGTGGACGTTAATTAATTCGAAGTTAATCGAATTTTGTGATACAATTTTAAGCATTAACTCAATGATGAAAATAGTAGTCCTGGATTTAATAGGTAAGAATGAATAAATAACACAGAAAATGGGAATACCAGATGTAAACAAATGATGGGATAAATTGGGTAGTTTAGCGTCAAGAGGCGTCAAGAGCAGACGTGTTCGACCCCTACTGAACTAGTGGGCACACCTGCACCACCATGGCTCCTCACACACCTGCTGACATTAAAGTGAGCATATATGGCTATCTGGGAGGGTTATATAAGGCTTAGAGAGCAAGTATTTGAGTTATTAAAGGGCATTCTTGCCTCCTTTAGTGACACGTCGACGAAAAGTGCAACAATGAAACTACTCATTTTAGACGTAATAAATCAGATTATATGAGCTATTATCAATTTATATGTGAGGAAAAGTGTGAACAGACTTCATATATGTATGTACAGTATGTTAATACATTGTAACTAGTTCATCAATGCTGTAACTTGTTTCACGAAACGAGTTTTAGGGTTTAGTTTCAGAACGAATTGTGTTATCATAACTTACCTTACCTTACCTTAACTTCCTCTACAACCACTTAGGACATGAGTATATGGGGTGTACAGTAAGCTAACTTAAAGCTATAGAGCTTGTATTGAATTTGGTAATGCGAGTGGCAATGAATTGAAATAAGTTTATTGAGGTAAAATACACACAAAGGGATGAGGTAGCTCAAGCTATTCTCACCCCATTCAGTACAACGTGTTAATATATACATACACACACATCACAAATAAACATATTACCAAACATTCTGAGAGGTAAACATATACATTTCCTCCTTCACAAGTAGTATGGTAGGCAATGAATTATTTCGTATGAATTATTTATTCATTAATGAATGGCAAAAACTTTCATGAATAACATTGCACTGACCTGCCAAACATGTGTTTATTTTAGTGGGTATCTCACGGGCAGTCATGAGGGATTACGGGGTAGCAAATTGAATAATGGTTCAATTATCCATAGGAAATTCATTAAAGCTCAGTTTTTAATTGTAAGAACTGATTAATTGCTAAATTAAGCTTATCTATATTATGCTAGGCAAGGTGGAGTTTTGATACAACATAAAATCTATTGACAAACTGTCTTGTGTATGAATTATCCAATATCAGTACTGTATCTACCAGCTAGGTTCTAGCTCTAAGGTAGCAGAATGTTGATTTCTAAATACCTAACATACTACATTACCCTATTATGGCATGATGTGGTTTGTATCCAACCCTAGATTGGCAAATAATATTTGTCAGTATTATTGTTTATTTGGATAAGTCATATTGCACACACTGCGGTTTGCCAACAGACTTGAAAATGTAACTAACTTTATCCATGCTAAGTTGACCCAAATCAACCTCAAACAACTGATCCAAGCACAGCCTAGCCTAAGTTAATACATTTTAACAATATTTACAGCTTTAACAAACAGAAAACATACTTTGTCAAACCATCTTGTGTATGATTTGACTATACCCCTATTTATTTACCTGAATTTTACCTGAGAGCAACTAACACACTTGTGGCCTCAATGAGGATAGGCAGCTGGCAGCTTGTCAAAGGTCCCCCATTTGCCCTGCTGATTTTTTTTTCCAGCTGGATTATAACTGAAGAGAGTTTTGGCACTTACGGTTTTGGCAGGTAGGCAGTTCCATGGGGTTTATAACCCTGTGGGTGAAAAAGCATCTCCTGTTCTCATTCCTGCATTGTGGCTTGTCGAGCTTGAAACCGTTGCTCCTTGTTTGTGTTACATCTGACCTTTTGAACAAATTGCCCCAATCAACATTCCTCCAAATTGTTCAGTACAGTACAGATCATAGGCCCCCAATCCCCTGGGCAGTCCTTCCTCTCTCCTCTCGTTTTACACCCCCTACCCCGAAACCTGCCACCCCAGCACCTCTCATTCCCCGTACCTCGAGCCACTGCTGTACGGAATTAATACGGTATGTCACGATGCCTGTCTGCGGATATGGCAAAGTTTTGCCAAAAAAATATTCGGCCGTGAAAATCGCTGGATAACCCAAATACAGTATTCGGATCAACGGGCTTCAGATAATCGCTCTCATGCTGTGTATGACACTATAACTCGATTGGATTTTTCAACACTCAAAAAACATATTTACATGTATGTAGTTTTGTATAGTGTTCATAACAATGCTAATTATCATATGTAATACTGTAATTAGAAATAGAAGGAAACTAATTTTCAATTTTATTTTTATTAAAAATTACTACAGCTGTATTATTAATAACTAATGGTATTAATTACTTGAACTTACTTTACAGATCTGATGATGGAGACATCCACAGCATGGCAAGAACACAGAGAAAAACATCTCACTATGTACATTGGCATTCACCATCCTTTTTGCCAGTTGAAACCGCCTTGGTGCACGTTACTTTGTGCCCTCATGATCAATTTCACAACCTTGGTATCTGCCAAGAACAGAGTGGACCCTTCGGAACTCCATCATCGAGGAGATCTACACTTCTTCCGGGAATCTCGCGTGCACTCTCTTGCTTGGGTGGTAGAAATCCGTGAAGAATGTCATGTCAGAGAAGTGATCGACAATTTTAGGAAAATAATTCTTCAATTGAAAAACGATAGCAGTAATGAAATTTATGCAAAATTTAGATACAATCAATCCCAGAATTTTTTAAGTAGTTTAAATAAAGACAGTGACCAAGAATGTAGTGAAAAAATTTACCCCCTTCAACAAAACAGTTGTTTTTGTGATATACCATTGCAACTCATTCTCGTAAGAAAATTGACTTTCTTCAAAAATATGTATATTATTGCTCATCCTTATTTCCGTTTTTACTCGCAAAGCAAAAGAAAATGGAAGGTTAGACAAAACAGAAGAGTACAAAGTGTGATCACCAGCAATAGATCTGCTTTGTTTGGTGATTACAGGAAACCCGTCACGAATAGTGAAGTTGATTTCCTCAAAACTGAGGCATGTATGGAGCACTATTTTAGTAACCATCCCTGTATTAAATATGCTAAACAAGAAGTTCTTAGACCGCGGCAGAAGAGAAGCAAAGTAGAATTTCTTGATCCTTTATATGAAGAGCAGTGGCATTTGGTAAGATTTTTATAATATATAATGATTATATAATATATTTACAGTATTTATTTATTAAGGATTAAATTATCCTTATTTCAGCAATGGTCCTCAAGGGTAATAAATGATACTGTATTTAGCTCAATCTATATTAAGTACTGTACAGTACTGCATAGGATTCTACTTATAAATTGCCAGAATTTAACATTTCATTGGCAGTTGCTAATAAAATTATAAATCTTATTATTACTGTGTGCATTGATGGCCATGTTAGTTTGATTATTATTATTATTATTATTATAATTATAATATGTTGTATGTATGTAATATGCACTGTGTATAGTACTGTATATAGTATCTATATGCCAGAATAGCATTCTGAAATTTATTACATTTTCCAATGCTTGTGTTGCAGAAAAATGGAGTGGCGGGCCAGTATGATATCAATGTGGTAAGTGCGTGGGAGAGTGGTATTACTGGCCGAGGTGTCACTGTGTGTGTCATTGATGATGGCTTGGAGTGGCAACACCCAGATCTACGCGACAACTATAATCCTGCCGGCTCGTATGACCTCAATTCTGATGATCCTGACCCCTCTCCGGTAAAAAATGGAGGCACGTACCTCAATGCGTACAGAACAGAGACAAATGGTATCTCTTACTGCTTTATGAGTACAGGTACTCAGTTGCACGGGAACTGGGGTGCTATATTATATTTATAAATTAGAATAGTGTTAGTTTAGATCACTTGTATGTTAAAACTGTTCAAGAGAGCTCCAAGAGGTCCACAACTTCTAACCTTCTATTGTATTCACCAGTGTATAACCTGTAATCTTTTAATACCTAATAAAGCACAATAGAACACAAAGAGAAGAGGGGTGATAGGACAAAAGAACATGGAAACTGCATTGGAGGGGACCCGAAAATCCCCCCTCTAATGCACTGTTTGGGCTTTTCACCGAGACTGAGGTCCCCCCTTTCTTCCAGCTAAAGGATATGTTTAGCATATGTAATATACTTACATTTCTAATTTTAGAACGAAATGAACATGGTACAAGATGTGCTGGAGAGATTGCTGCTGTTGCAAATAGTGTTTGTGGTGTTGGTGTTGCATACCGAGCAAATATCTCTGGAATTCGAGTGCTTGGAGGACGCATGACGGATACCATGGAAGCTGCTGCATTTATTCAAGGGCTAGAAGTTAATGATGTATATTCCTGTAGGTAAGATAAGTTGAATTTGTTATATGAGTGATTATATAAAAATCTTCTGTTTTTTGGCTTCTGTCCCATAATATGCAACAAAATCGTAGTTTATTGTGGTATTGAACAGTATTCAGTGTCTTTAATTTTTTTACTTCTGAAATTAATATATTTTTGACCAAACAAATAAGTGAGCATACTGTGTGTAAAACAGTATTTTTAATATGCAATCTAATGTCCTTAGAACTACACACACACATCGGTTTTGTCATTGTTCAGGACACTCATCCACTGTAACCCATAAATTTAGTCTGGCAATTTATACACCCTCATTTCAGTATTAATACTAATATTTATTATACAATTAATACTAATTGTAGCTATACTATGGTGCAATTCAAATAGGAATGCCTGCGATACCTGACCTTACACAAATACTTTTACAAATTTTAAATGTACTGCTGCTCATTAGTAAAGTTGGGTTTGTTCTCGACTCACAAGTGGGAAACCCATGTTTAAATCCTGGGCAGGATAGAAATTGTTGGGCATGTTTCCAGTTACCTAATGCATCTGTTCACCCAGCAGTAAATAGGTACCCAGGATTTAATCAACCATTGTGGGGTTGCATTGGGAGAGGGTCAATAGTTTGACCTTGGGGAGACTCTGGATAGAAGTCAAATATACTGTATATATTGTATGTGTGTGTGTGTGTTGTGGTAGACATGGGTGGATGCGTGCGAGTTTGTATGTATGTGAATGCACCAAGACATTACTTGCTTCAATTTAAAATCTCTTGTAAAAAATCCTCGGGAACAATGGAGGAGACCTTTAACAAGCCACTAGCTTCCTGTCCCGATTGAGGCCACTAGAGAGATGGTGACACTTGGGTAAATTCAGGCACATAAATAATACATTTTGAGTTGATGATGGTAATATATAATACATGCTGTATACATAAAGTTGACCCTTTTCCTCGTGGCAGCTGGGGCCCTGACGATGATGGGAAGACAGTAGACGGTCCTCATCACTTGGCCTCGCGTGCACTGGTGCACGGTATCACTTACGGCAGGAAGGGTTACGGGGCCATTTATGTTGTTGCCTCGGGTAATGGTGGAAGGAACAAGGATAATTGTAAGTTAGGTGAATTGTTACTTTAGTGCCTAGGGCAGTGGCTCTCAAAATTTGTTCTCCGGGCTGCACTTTTGAAATAAAATTTTGCTTGTGCCATATGAAATTTTATTGATAAATACATTCAACAGGAAAAAAAGACAACTTTTTTTTATTGCTTGATTCATAACATAGACCACAATTACTTTATAATGATTTTTAATAAAATAATATTTTATAATTATATGATTATGGGACATCCAGAGAGTATAAAAAAAAACATCTTTACCTTTGCTTTACCCTAATAGTGTTAGATCAGCATTAAGCAAAGGTTAGACATGTATACAAATGAGTTTTGGCTCATATAAATAAGAGCTGCCTCACATGGGTCAACAAGTCCTTGGCAGTTCCTGTTATTTTTATGTTCTTCTGTTACATGTGATAGAGAACAAGGCTAGATGGCAGCCATTTGTGAAAAATGTTTTGCTTATAGAGTACTGTATATGACAACTCCTGAGAAGCCCTGTATATCCAGTCTTATACTGTTATGAATGATTGTGCTGGTTCTTCGTGATGTTCTGTATGGTGTGTAAGATATTGTGACTTAGATGGGTCAAGTGTAATACATACATGGGCCAACAGCTTCAAGCCCAGTAAGACATAGTGTAGGACAGAAAACAGGAGATAAGATAAACCCATTTGGTTTACAACCCTTTGGGTTATAAACCAGATGGACCTACCTGTCAAAGCCATAAATGTCAACCTGTCTATTATCTGTTGATTCCGAGAATCAACGTACCTGTGACCCAGTCTCTGATGAGGCCTGGTCATTACTTCAGTTCAAAATCCACTTACAAAAAATTGTTAGGAAATACGAGGGGAACCTTTGACAAGTCAACAGCTTCTGGTCACCATCGAGGTCATTAGAAAAATGGTGGTCCTCGGGTAAATTTGTTTAACTTCATTGGCCTGCATTTTCTATACTGCTTCCTTAGAGGTAATTCCTTTCCAACTTGTGTACATGAGAAACTAATAATGGTGGTAATTTGTTGATCATAATTTCCATCCTTTGCATTATGATAGTCTTGAGTTGTATTTTTTTTAAACATTGTTTCAGGTAATTTTGATGGTTATGCCAACTCAGTCTACACGGTTACAATAGGGGCTGTAGACTTCAAGGGTCGAATGCCATACTATGCAGAGGAATGTGCAGCAATGTTGGCAGTAACACCAAGCTCTGGGAGTAATGGTCGTGACATTGTAAGTACACTTTACATTATTAGAGTCTGAATGTCTGTGGCAATATAGTTTTGCTATCTGAAAATATCATTCTGCCTGGTGTGTGTGATCATCTGTGGTCATTGAACATGGTCATGTAGCCAGGCAGGACGACATATTAGACAGATAAATGAAAATGGTAATCAGAGGCAATGTATCTGACTGGAGGAGTACCACAGGGTTCAGTTCTTGCCCCAGTAATGTTAATCGTCTTCATAAATAATCTGCCAGAAGGAACACAGAATTATACGAACATGTTTGCTGATTATGCTAAGCTTCTAGAGGAAGATAGGAGATGTAGACGATTGTCATGCCCTTCAAATTGACCTAGATTAAATAAGTTCTTGGAATACCATGTGGCAAATGGAATTCAATGTGAATAAATTGAGTACCTCTGAGTGGCAACATTGCTTGCTCAGAAAGGAACTATTTACAAGCTCAAAGCATATACTTCAGTGGGGGGAATTCTGAGTTTGTGATTGCATTTAACTGGATTATATTATTTAATGAATTACATTGGTCCTTATTTCTCATTATTTTCATATTTACATAAGGTAACAACTGACTGGAGTGAGATCAGCCCATCTGGGTGCACCAAACACCACTCCGGCACTTCTGCCGCTGCTCCTTTAGCTGCTGCCGTAATTGCTCTGGCTTTTGAGGTTCAGCCTTGTCTGTCTTGGAGGGACGTTCAGTATCTCATTGCGCTCACCTCCAGAAAGGTTGGTATAACGTTATGGTGTTGGAATAGTTAATGTTATTGAGTATATTATGGAATATATTAGAATAATTCCAACTGCAACCATTTAGTAGACCACTTATATCAATAAATATTTGATTTGATTTAATATCCTCCTGAAGATATTTATCCAGAGTGCAGCAATAATTGAATAAAGTTTTACGTTAATGTTAAGAAATCGCCTTATTGTGATTTCTTTGTGTATATGAAGTTGGATCATATGGTGGATGAACTACTTTAGCTGCACCTGAGTGCTTGGGGAGGGGGGGGGTTATATGTCAAATTTAGACAGGCTATAGCAGGAGCCTCCAGACTTCCTGGGGGTTTCAGTAGAATCCTGGTTATATAACTTTGAGCAAGTTGAGGAGGTACAGTGGTAAGTAGAGTCCCTCGATCGCTGGTTCAAGTCGCCTCAGGGCTCCAGTGGACTTTCACATAGGTATAGTAGTGGTATATAATATTTGGGAGAGGGATAGTAATGGTATATAGACTGTGGGACAGTTATAGTAACGAATATGTGATAGATTTGTGAGTGAAAACAATTAGGTAATGAAATGTTGAGTGAGTGAAGTGTAATACACCACGGTTGTCGTATGGATGTGTTAGAGGGATGTCTGAGAATTGTTAAACAAGAAGAGTGTACGAAGGTGAAAGAAGGGGATCGTGTGGCAGAGAGTGAGGACCAGTGTCTTGGAAGGAGAGTGTGTGCAGCAGTATATGAAATAGTGATGGAAGGGTAAGAGAGCCTGAAAGAGTGAAAGATTTGTTTCCTTTTGTGCTGCAGTGTCGTAAATTTGTGTTGATTATCGCTTTAACAATTGACTTGAGAATGGTCCAGGACGGACCGAAATGTCGTCGTCCCTTCACTTTCTAGTGTGTGGTTTGGTCAACATATTTCAGCCACATTATTGTGACTCCTCGCCTGCAGATTTGTTTTGTGATAGAGGATCTGGGGAAAATCTGCTGTGACGTCCTCATGAGGGGGAGCTCCCAGGTGGAGGTTTTATTTTACTGTGATATGGTGCTCCACCAAGTATGCATGTCATTTTGACCCAGTCAACAAATAAATTGCCAAAGATCAGCAATAACAAGTGCATGGAAAATCATCTACATAGATGCCTTTGTGATGGTTTAATATTATTGATAGTATTATACTAAAAGTATTAATGTTCTATGCTATTTTTCTTCATCAGATTGACACCACAAACTCAGATTGGGCTAAGAATGGTGCTGGGCTCCACCACTCTCATCAACATGGTTTTGGTCTTATTGATGCTGCAGCAATGGTTTCCGCAGCAACTATCTGGGAATCGGTGCCTTTCTCAACCACTTATACTTCAGAGAAAATGGTAGTCCAGCTTCCTATGCCGTCAGAGAGACTCGGGGAAGTTATGGTCAAGCACACGGTTGATGAACAAGCGCTGGAAGGATACGCTCTCAACATTTTAGAATTTGTACAAGTAAGGCATTAAATCGGTTTTCAAATTGCACTTACAATAGATAATAACTTTTGATATGAATTTCATCTATGAAACATTGAGATAATTGCAATTAATGCTTTGAAGGCATCATAAGTTTTTTTAGTTATATATTTTTTTTATATTGACTAGATAATTGGCAATTTTTTTTATCTTTTAAGTGTTCCAGATTTAGTGCTGTGACAGGTGATTGTTAAGTGTAACAACAAAGTCAGTTTACAGAATTCTCTAGTATACTATTTTTTGTATTCTGTAGTTCTTTGATGAATACAAGTGGCTGAAATAGTTATAGAAAAACTGGCTTGGGCCAGTTGAGTTGACGGTGAGAGTTAAGGGTATGAAGCTGTGAAGGAAAAGGTGCCAAGCTAGTGTGAGGAAAAATGGTAAATAACACTCAACTTTTACATTTGCGGTGGAGTACATGTAGAGGACACATACACGCAAGACACATGTACATGTAGAGGACGTATACACACAAGACACATGTACAGTACATGTAGACAACACACATAGGACACTGTGTTGTATTTTCATTTTAATTGTTAAATTTGTTGTGTATTTTTATTGGTATTTAAGCTTTTATTGTTTTGTTTTATTAGTATGGTGTATATACTAGCAGAGGAGCTAAGGTCATATTTTTTATTCATGTGTACAGGTACGAGTAACTGTAGAACATGATTATCGAGGTAGCCTAAATATCGTCCTGGTGTGCCCCAGTGGTACTAGGTCAACACTTGCTGCTCCTAGGGAGGCTGACAAGTAAGCCACTTTACATTTTAATTTTGGAAGTCTTGTATCCACCATAATTTTTCTGTTGTGCATTGTGTAAACAGTCCCGTTTGTATTCAGAACTATGTAACTACTGTATTGTATTTAAGTATTTTGAGTATGTTGACCAGACCACACACTAGAAGGTGAAGGGACGACGACATTTACGGTCCGTCCTGGACCATTCTCAAGTCGACCATTCTCACAATTGACTTGAGAATGGTCCAGGACGGACCGAAACGTCGTCGTCCCTTCACCTTCTAGTGTGTGGTCTTGTCAACATACTTTAGCCACGTTATTGTGACTCCTCACCTGCATATTTTGAGTGTGACTTGCTGTGTAATATGTTATATGAATATACTGTATGGAGAAAACCCTTTTCCAGTTCTACCAAGGGCCTTGTGGACTGGCCACTTGGTACTGTGCGGTGTTGGGGGGAGAATCCCGTTGGTACCTACCAGGTAACTGTTATGCAGACTCGTCACCAGCACCTAAATGGTCGACTGGTGTCTTGGCAGCTAGTTCTTCATGGCACTTCCATGACACCATCTCAGCTACAGGAGAGAAAAAGGTGCGAGATTGATATATATATATAATATGTTGTTGTAACTTGCAAGTTCATTACTGGAATGTGGAACCTATATTCTTGGCTTTATTCACTTTTAATGTTATTGCAAATTTCAGGGAAATTACAGAAAATTTTTGTTCATATATAATTCATATAAATGCTAAACGCTTGGTATTTTAAATACATGTCTGAGTAGAGTACCTTCGATTGCTCCTGTGCAAAGAATAAAGGTGTTAAATATACCAAAGCTAGAAGATGGAAGAAAGAGGTGATATGCTCATTACATACAAAATAGTAACAGGAATTGGTAAACTTGATAAAAGAAGAATCCTTGAAACCTGCATCTTCATGAGGCCATAGACTCAAGCATGACAAGAAGGAAGATGGGTATTAATTAAAAAACTTTAATGGTGACTAATAATTAACTTTTATCAAATACATTTCACCAAATTCCTCTAAACTGACTTGAAAGGTTTGAACCAGTATCACAGTACAGTATGGGGGGATTATTTTCATTTTGTTTCCTATGTATTAGTAATATTTTGCGCTTATAAATTAAGCATTGTGGTTGACGTGTAATTAGCGTACAATTTCCGATAGATTGGTAGAGAAGGCCGTGCGAGGTGAAGTGGTTCATGTGAATCGCAGCACGTTGTGTCATCCACCAGAGCTGAGATTTGAGCCTTTTGAACCTCTGCCAGAACGCTGGCTCAAGGTAGGTTCTCATTAGCATTACATTATTACTCTACAGGTACTTTATGATTTTCTTAGTAGAGTGGAACCTCAGAAATCTGAACTGCAATATAACAAATGTTATACTGTATTACCAAAAAATATTTTTCTACAGGCACAATATTTCAAGGTGTGAAGCTTTCAGAGTGTAGAAATGTAGACAAATTACTTGGATTATTTGCTCTCTTTTTTGCCATTACAGTAGTAGTAAATATTCCCGGAAAGTCACGTTGGTTTCTGAGCACAGGGTATTCATTCGCTCCCTCAGGCAATAACTCGCCCCCTCAAGGACATTGTATACACCAGTCAGGGCTCATTAAGCAGATGATGAGTCACAGTAACATGGCTATAGATATGAAGACTAAACCATATGCCAGAAGATGAGACGACGATGTTTCAGTCCATCTGGACCATTACCACAATCTATTTGATAATGGTCCAGGATGGATCGAAGCATTGTCGTCATCTCATCTTCTGGTGTGTGGTTTAGTCTTCAGGGCTCATCAAGACCTTACTACTTAACACTTTAGTGCGCGCGGCACTTGCTGAAAATAAAGCGGGTTGTGCGCGCGGCGTTCTGGGCGCTCAAGCGTAAACACAAAAAAGTGTATAATCTTTTCACGCTCCTAACATCAATTCTCGAGCTACGTTTTTCATTTTGGTATCAATGCGTTGGCAATAAAATTCTCTACAAGATCATATGCATAAAATGTCACCAAAGCATTTGCTATCCCACCACGAAGTAAATAAACACGAAGATGACTCGCCGTGACACCCAAACAGGAAGTAAATGTTCATACTCTTTTGTTTGTTGCCAGCCTCACAGTCATCCTACAGCGCTTATTTTGATATCACTGAACTCGCAATAAAATTCCCCACCCAGACATATGCCTATCAATGTCTAATTATGTTCCGCACGAGTGTGAGAACTGGGCGAAGCGTTAGCCGTGATTTCAGCAGCGACGACACTGTTGTGATGCAGCGCTTTGAAAGTTTATACTTATTTCACTGTCCTGACAATATTTCTTGAGCTACGTATTTCATTTTTATAGCAATGTGTTCGCAATAGAAAGTTCTATAAGAACATGGGTAGAATTGGCCAACAGAGCGTCAAATAAATTTGCGGCGAATAAAATCTTACGCGAATCTTACGCGTGTTTGTACCCGTGAGCGTAAAAAGTTTTTACTTTGCTCATGTTTTTTCAAGTTTATACTTGATTCACACCGGTTTTTTTGTTTGTATAGTGTTCGGAATAAAATTCTCTACACAGACATATGCATATAAATGTAGAATCATGATCGCGACCAACACAAGAGTGTGTGAAGTGGGCGATTACCCTCGTTGTGTCACCAACTCAATAGTCTCTCCTCTAAGTTACAATACATTGCGGTTTTCTCAAATAGGCACTGTGCCTATTAGAGAAAACGAAAATTTATTGGCAAACATATTCATACAAACCCCAAGTCGATCGAGTAGTAAATACCCAATATAAAACACGGTCCGTAAATTTACGTCGTGATCCGACAAGCGGTTAAGCAAAACGCCCGTAATTCCAAGTGGAAAATCCAGGAAAGTGTTAATCACTTCCAGGCAGGATATGGGCACAAACAATAACCAGTTTAGAATAGAACATTTCTTTACATTCTGCAGCTTATTTTTGTAATATTCACTCCTTATGGCAAAAATAACTGCAGTCACCAGGTGAAGAATACCAACAAAAAATAGGAGATAACTTACCCATGCTACAAAATGACCAAGAGAAGGTAGAAGGGGACAGATAGAACCAAAGGTAAAAAGGAATGCCGCACTATCTCATCAATGGATGATGCATCTCAAGTGTTTGGCAGTGGTAGATGCCTGCAGTTTTCACCCTTAGACAGCCGTCTGGCAAGGGTTGTTTCTTAGTTTTCCTCAAATTTTTTCTTTCTTTTTCTCAAGCAATAGGTTTTTTGGTTTCACGAATCTTTCTGGTTGGTTCCTTCCCCTTACCAAGTAGAGCCAGATTATGGACTTGGGTTCCTGAAGGTCTGTGTGGGTCTGGGGCCTTTCATGGCCTTAATTGAAACTGCAGGTGAGCACCAAGGAATGACTGAGGGCCCTGCCAGAAATAGCCATTTAATTACATTCTGCACTTTATTATTATTGTTCAGTATTTGGTTATATTGAGTATACATGTCTCTCAACTATGTACCATCTTAAAAAGATAGCCACTAGAATTGCCAGAAATTTTACTTGAATTTCCATTGGAACCCATATTGGCTAAATTTTTACATCGAAAACAAAGCTCTTTGTATCCAGCTTTCCCAAAAGATCCCATTGTCCCAGGAGAAATCCACGTGATTTAAATAAAGAGAAAGTTGTAACCGTATATCATAGAGTTGTTCCGAATTTTGAGGTTCCACTGTGCAACACATAGAACAGGTAAACACACTCTATAAGTTCTTCTTAAGCAGTGGGCAGTACAAGATTTTATTGTACAGTATTTTTGTGCAGTGTTAGGCTCTTTGGTTCAAATTTCATTCACATCAACACGCAGTTTACATGTTAAATAATTAATTAGAACCCATTTTGTGTTGCAGAGCATCTCTGACGTTTATGTTACGTGTCGGTGTCAAAAGGTGTCATGAGAAGTGGTTTTTATTTTTATTTTTAATTTATTTTAATTTTGGGGCTCAGTTTTGAAGTTTCCTGCTGATGTTTATGACACAGTTCAGAAGTTTGACGCTGCTCAATACTTCAACTTATATTTTGGCTCGTGTCATCTAACAACAGTACTGTGTAACCCATATAGTGTGGAAATAAATGTACAGTACTTGATAATTGAGAGATTTCATGTAGGTTTAAATAAAGATGCAGTAACTAATAGGTGTATATATAAAGTGTTACAAATTAAAATGAACAAAATCTATTTTGTTAAGTTTTGTGCAATTTTCAGGTGCTTGTCATTACTGGGTTCTTTTTGATGTTTATGGCAATATTCAATTCCCTTGAGTATATCTTTTGCTATAATGATGAGAAGGAGAAGTTCTACAAGAAACTTCAAGATGTCTCGGCCGGCCGGGCCATGCATCAGAGAAACGTCTTGGCACGACGCAACACTAATGCGGATCATCATTATGGAAGCATTGACGATGGAAGCCATTCTCAGGACGCAGTGGAAACACACTTGCCCACAGCAAACCCAAATGAAATTGTTCCTCTGATGGTGATAGAGAGAGAGACTTCACCATCACCCTCTTGTGATGCCGATATATCTAGTCTGGATTGTGATAGTGATGAGGGTAATCTATCTTCACATTGTACAAGTGATACAGTTATACCAAAGGACACCGATGTTACCGACTTCACCAATGATGAATTTTTGTCGGAAGTTGATGAAGATCGGAGAATTCTGCAAAAGGCAGAGTTAATGGATTAATTTTGTAAGTATTTTTCTACTGCTCATATCTTGTACTGTAGATAAACAAAAAAAGAAATATTTAATAAGCTTTTACATATGGGTTTTTAAGGCATTATTAAGAGATGGTTTTTGTAATATGCTTCATGATGGTGGTTTAATATCCGTGATACCATGCAAAAATAAGGTTCAGATATTTATGGTTATGGTACATAGTATTGGATAATTTGCTATATACAAAAATTGGTTATCATTCAAATATGAATTATGAATATGGCAATAGTTTGACTTCTCTGATACAAGGTATTGTAGTACAGTACTTGGAAAGATTTTTGTAACTTTGCTGACCTTACAGTGTTGCCTAACATTCCATAGTTTAAACTATAGACATCCATTATTCGTAAAAATAACGTACAGGTATATGCGAGCAGTACACTGCCTCCTCTATCCCATCTCGGGCAGTTAATTGTCATAAGCACTTGTGTTTTACTTCATTTTTATTGATATATCTCTACCCATTTCTGAGCTATTCTATTCCATTTGTTTCCGCCTCCGTTGGGAATCGAACTCGAAACCTTAGGACTACGAATCCCAAGCGCTGTCCACTCAGCCGTCAGGCCCCTCTGGTAGAGTAGAGTGTCATTCTGCACCAGTGCAACACAGATCTTTTCAATTCTAACTCAGTCAACCCTAGAGTGACTAGAAAGTTAACTTGTACCATAATTCGAGCCTTTCAAAAGCCATACTTAACATCACACATAATGCTTTCACAAATCACAAATCACCAGCTGCTCACCAGGGCTACTACTCATCAAGCATTTATGCAACCACTGGTGTAACCTTGTCATCTTTCCTCAATCACAATCAAAGGTTATTTTTGTCATAAACAACCTCGTAGTGCTTCGGAGCTCATGAACTCCTAAGTAAATGTAAACAAAGCTGCCAAGATTGAGGAAAGATGCACAGGTTTTGTAAGTGGATATGTAAATGCTTGATGAATGCTGGCACTGGCTGCTACCCATGACTGCCACCATATTGCATGACCCGCACCAAGGCCAGGTACCCCTTGAGGTTATCTTGAGATGATTTCGGGGCTTTTTAGTGTCCCCGCGGCCCGGTCCTCGACCAGGCCTCCACCCCCAGGAAGCAGCCCGTGACAGCTAACACCAAGGTACCTATTTTACTGCTAGGTAACAGGGGCATAGGGTGAAAGAAACTCTGCCCATTGTTTCTCGCCGGTGCCTGGGATCGAACCCAGGACCACAGGATCACAAGTCCCGCGTGCTGTCCGCTCGGCCGACCGGCTCCCTCCACCCCTGCTTCAAGCCCCATTATGTTTTTCCTGGCGTGTTCCCATGATGGTTGGGCACACTTGAGGCTAAATTTGGCCAAATGCCTTGTTTTTGTTCTTAAGTGTCTTGGTTTCACTGTACATTGGGCTCATGCTGTGTACTTAAAAAGGCAGCACATTTTATTAGAATGCATCTCGTGTATGAGAGGATTTGTGTCATGACGTAAATGGCTGGTGATTCAGACTGTTTTGTTGTGGTCATCAGCAATGTGTTGTTCCTCTCGGAGTTCAGACTGCATCTACTTTTCGTAGATGCTTTGCTCCTAGACTGGATGGTTTGTGCTAAGCAGTTTATTAAGCAGCTAAGGAGGTATACAGTACTTGGTTGGTTTCATATGTGGGAAAGTTGTTTGTTTAACACACAAGGCTAACTTTGTCCAAGTTTTGTGTGACTATACTGTATTCATTTTTGTAGTTTGTTTTGGTTATAGGCAACCCTCACCTTTCCTCGTTCCAAGGTTTGGTTAAGAGGCCAAGGTCGACGACCGGGCCGCGGGGACGCTAAGCCCCGGAAGCACCTCAAGGTAAGGTCAGCCAGTAACTCTGGCCTCTGCTCCCAGACCTCTTCCTTGCCTGCTGTGGCTGAGCTTGAGCATCTGGTACCCCTGTTAGTGGAAACCAGTCGTTTGCCATTCCATATTGTTCATAATCCTTGATTTGGTAGAAGCAGGTCTGCTGCCATATGCAGTATTTTGCTAAGATGGCTGCACTTTCGGCCTTCAGCCTTTTCCCTGTTGGATTCAGGTTTAGTAGCAGCCAGGTAGTCAACAGGTAGGACTTGGAAGCTTTTTCTGGTGCTCCTTGTATTACCGGTGGGGGTTAGCAAGGATTTGAGTGCTTATTAGTAAACTTTCTTTAGTCTGGGCTGGACTGGGCTTTTTTTCGGAGTCTTCATAGCACATTATGACTAAACAGGTACCTATGTTTGAATAAATCCTTCTTGTGCGGGTGCAGAATATTGCCCTACTCTATCACGTTCCTGTCCATTGGAACCTTGGGTGATCTTGCATAGAGATCATGCGAGTCTTTTTCTCTGAGAGGAGGATTTCCTATTTATTTATTTGCCCATTTTTGAATATATTTATTTGCCCATTTAAGTACCTTATTTGCACAAATATAAGTCACTCCAATTGTAAGCTTGGCCATTACTTCTAAGCCTCATCCGTTCAGTCGTTACTTTAACAGCCTAAGTTCAGTCGTTACTTTAAAACTGTACATCAAAATTATCCTCACGTTCTAAATTACTATTAGCTCAATACCTGTTGTATATGCCAGTATAAAAGATGGCTATGCAGTCTAATGAATAGCCCTTAAAAATTACATGATGCCAACTTTCTGGAAAGGATATGCATTTCTTTAGAAGCATGGTAAGGGGCAACATTTTCATTATATGTAAGCATCCAGGGCTTGCATAGAAAAGTGAAGATCCTGGGGCATGGGCATATGGGGACTGTTTGCAGGCAACGAGTCGCAATACAGTACTCGCCTAGTTGTGCTTGCGGCTCTGCCTGAGCTCTGGCTCTTTGGTCTCGTCTCTACCCACAGTAATGTGAGTGAAGCATTGACACGCAACCTGAGGCTTCACTTTTGTTGTCTTGCGAGTGGTAAGAATGTTCCTCAATGCTGTTAAGCAATGAAGTTATTATTTGTGAATTATCACCCCCTCCCCTTCCGGCCCGTTGGCGTCGTGAGGGGGCTTGGTGGACGGCTGCCGGAGTGTGATGCTCCGTTGGGCAGTCCTCTGTCCTTTTCTGGCCTTGCACTCCTGCTGCTGTCTTCTCCAATTGTGCCGGATCGCTTTTCCTTTTCCTTATGTTTCGTTTTCCCCCCCCCTCTTCTCCTATCTGCTTGTCGTTTCCTGCCGACCTTTTGCTTGTTTTGGATTATTTCTTTGGACTTCTTCTATTTTGACGCCCGGGTGCTTGAGGGGGCATACTCTTGCACCCGTAGAACTGTAGTACCCGACGTCTCGAGCGAGGGGAACCTTTTATTGTCAATCCCCCTTTCGTCGCTGAACCCGATCTCGACGGACTGACGGTTCTTAAGGTGACGTTTGTGGGGCGTATACTCACGATGCACCCCTAGGGGGCCCCGGCTTGATCGGCGATAGCTTCCTGTTGGGTGTCCTGCCTCTAATTGTGGCTCCATGGTGGGTATGGGGGCACATTCGTGGATGAATTTTTCACTTTTCGTCTCTATGTCGTTGAATGTTTCCGTTGTACCCTCTCAGGCTCGTGGGGTGGGCGACCAAGCCCCCGAGTCGGCCTGTATTGGAAGACCAGGCTCTGTAGCTCCCGCTGCGTTGGGCCCCGACCTTGCTCCTCCTTTGACCGTCCTGACTTCTTCCCCCAGCTCCCCTCCCTCCTCTGAGGTTGGGTCGAGCCTCCAGCCCCCGGTGGTGACCACTTCGTCCCCTGGTGTGGCTAAGTCTTTCGTTGTGACTACTGCGCCTTTTGACCCCTCTCTCTCTAGGGGTTCTCAACGCCGTTCGCGCCCCAACCGCACTCGCTCGATTCCTTCCCGTGCTGATGCGTATCAGGCCTTGTTTGGTCCTGCTTCATGGGCCAAATACTTCGATCTCCTCCCTCTTGATTCTGCGCCTCCTGACGATTTCTCCCTCCATCGGCATCTTGTAGATTCCGTGGATGCGTGTGTTACTTTCAACCCCACTCGTCTCGGTACACGTGTCGTTGCTGCTCCTTCTCAGGATGCGGCTTCCCGCTTGGCTGCCTTATCTTGCCTTGGCGAGATCCCTGTTCGGGTCTCCAAGAACGTTCAGATGAATTCCAGTGTTGGCACTATTCTCCTCCCACCCCATGTTGCAACCGGTGTTCGGAATCTGCAGGATTGCCACGATGATATTCGGCATATCCTTGATGCCCAAGGCCATTCTGTCCTCCAGGTCGACTCGTTTACTCGTCCCCCTCGTGGTCGTCGCCGTCAACCCCTTCGCGTTGTGAAGATCACCTTTGATGGTAGGACCCTTCCATCCTCTGTCATTCTTGCTGGTGCTAGGTGCTCTGTCCAGGAGTATATTCCTTCTCCTCGACTTTGTAATAAGTGCTGGAGGTTTGGGCATGGTGCCCTCCGCTGCTCTGGGACTGTCTCTCTCTGTCCTTTGTGTGGGAGTGAAGGTCACTCTAAGTCGGAGTGCACTTCTCCCCAAGCTCGCTGCCTCAACTGCGGTGAGGCCCATCCTACGTTCTCCCGTGCCTGTGTACATTACAAGCTTGAGGCGGCCGTCCTTAACCTGAAGCACCGGGAGCGTTTGTCTTTTCCTGAGGCGAGGCGCCAGGTTCGCCGGCTCCCGCCTTATACTAACATCTCTTATGCTCGCGTGTTGCACTCTTCCTCTCCTCGTCCTTCCCCCCTTCCTCAGACTCTCAACCGTTTCCGGGCCTTGGACCCTGATACTCCCACTGCCCCCTCCTCTGTTCCTTTGAGTTCTTTCCCGAGGGGTCCCCCTCCTGGTCCTCTGTCTGGGGTTCCCCTTCTTTCAACCCGGTCTGTCATGTCTCCTGTGTCTTCTTCCTCGTCCCCCTCCGATCCTCCTTCCCATCCTCTTCCTCCATCTATCGGCTCTCCCCGCCGCCTGTCGGTGCAGGCGGATGTCCATCGCTCTCCTAACGGCCGTCGTGTGTGCTCTCGTTCGGCTTCTCCGGTTGAGACACTGGAATCCGTTGCCCGGTACGTAGTTGCTGGGACACCGGTCTCTTTAAGTCAGAAGCGTAAGCCTGGCTCCTCTCCTTCCTCTTCCCCGGCGGGTAAGAAGGCTTCGCTTTCTTCCTCAGCTCCTCCTTTTGGCTCTGTTGCTCCTTCCCCTCCCGTTTCGGTGCTTGCGCCCCCTGTTCCTGCTATGGAGGTTTCTTTGGCCCCTGCTTCCCTTTCGGTTGCTGCTCTTGCTGGGGTGCGCTCCCCTCTTTCTACTCCCCCTCTTCCTGCTGCTGTCCTTGACTGCTCCTCTCCGTTGTCTCCTCCTCTTCCTCCTCCTCCTCCGGACCCTGCCCGCCCACCTCTGATCTGTTCTCCCGTTTCCTTCCCTCCGTCTTTGCTCAGTTTACCCATGCCCCCTAACCCTGACTTTGCTGACCCTGATCCCGACCCTGATATTCTTTAACGTGCTCTGTTGGTCTTTCGCCTTTGTTTCTTCCTTGTTCTTTGTTTTTGTCCTTTCTCTTCTCGTCGTTGTCCATTCTTCAATGGAACGTTCGAGGTTATTACGCCAATTTCCTCGAACTCCAACTTCTGGTTTCGCGGTTTTCGCCCCTTTGTGTCTGTCTCCAGGAGCCAATGCTTGGTGCTCGTCCTGGTCGTTTTCGTGGCTATTCCTTTCTCTCCCCCCCCCCCAGCCATTGCTGGGGCTTCTAATTCTTCTGCTCTCTTGATTCGGGCTGATGTTCCCTTTGTTCCTTTACTTTTTCCTTCGCCTCTCCATTGTTCTGCTGCTCGTATCTTTGTGGGGAAATGGTACACAGTTTGTTCCATTTATCTTCCCCCGAGTGTCCCGCTCTCTCTTCCTGATTTGAAACACCTCCTAGACTCCTTGCCGGAGCCTGTGCTCCTGCTGGGTGACTTCAATTGTCGTCATTCTCTTTGGGGTGACGTTCTGACGAATACCCGGGGTCGCCTCCTTGAGCCGTTTCTCCTCTCTTCTTCCCTGTCTCTTCTGCATTCTGGTGAGCCCACTCATTTGGACTCTCGAACTCGCACCCTTTCTTGTCTTGATCTTTCTCTCTGCTCTTCTTCTCTTTACTTAGATTTCACGTGGCAGGTTCTTGATGACCTCCATGGAAGTGATCATTTCCCCATCCTTGTTTCCTTTTTCTCTTTTCGCCCTTCCCTCTCTTTCCCTAGGTGGCAGTTTGCTAAGGCGGACTGGACCCTATTTTCCCTCAGTGCTACTCTCTCTGACCTCTCCCTTCTACCCCTCTCTCGCGCTCTCCTCCTTTTTCATGACACTGTCTTCGACGCTGCCCTCCGCTCTATTCCTCGCTCTTCCTCTCGGGGTCCACGGAAGTGCGTTCCCTGGTGGAATGCGGACTGTGCTCGGGCTGTCCGCTGTAAGCGTGCAGCCTGGAAGAAGCACCGCCGTAGGCAGACGACCGATTCTTTTCTTTTCTTTCGGAAAGCGAGTGCGGTGGCCCGTAGGGCCATCCGTACGGCTAAACGTGAATGTTGGGCATCTTATGTCTCGACAATTACGTCCGAAACCCCTCTGGCCCAGATCTGGAAGCGTATCCGCAAGATAGCGGGTAAGTTCGTTCCCGATGTTTCACCGGTCCTTCACCTCCATGATACTCTTGTGGCGGACCCGTTGCAGGTCGCTTCCGAACTGGGTTCCCACTTTTCTTCTGTTAGCTCTGGTCTTCATCTTCCCCAATCTTTCCTTCTTCGTAAACCTGTCCTTGAGTCTCGTCCTTTAGATTTCTGCACTCATCTTCAGCTTCCCTATAATGATCCCTTCTCTCTCTCTGAACTTCGTTCTGCCCTGGCCCTCTGCGGTTCTACGGCGGCGGGCTCCGATGGTATTCATTATGAGATGCTTCGCCATCTCCCTCCGAGCACGTCTCAGTATTTACTGAGTCTGTATAATCGGATCTGGGAGTCGTCGTCAGTCCCTGAGGACTGGCTCGATGCCATTGTCCTCCCTGTTCGCAAACCGGGGTCTCTGGGTACTTCCCCTAAGGACTTTCGCCCTATTGCTCTCACAAGTTGTGTCTGCAAACTCTTTGAACGTATGGTTAACGTTCGTCTGATGTGGTTCCTGGAACACCATCACCTCCTCTCCCCTTCTCAATTTGGTTTCCGCAAGTGCCGCAGCACGACAGATGTCCTGGTGAACTTGGAGGTCTATATTCGTACTGCTTTTGCTGCGAAGACCTCCGTTGTTGCCGTCCTTTTTGACCTAGAAAAGGCTTACGACACCACTTGGCGTTATCATATCCTATCTCAACTTCATTCTTTTGGCCTTCGTGGTCATCTCCCTCTCTTTCTCCGCAGCTTCCTCTCTCGTCGTTCCTTTCGGGTGCGCCTTGGTACCGCTCTCTCTCCCTCTTTTCAGCAATACGAAGGTGTGCCCCAGGGTAGTGTTCTGAGCACTACTCTTTTTCTGGTTGCCCTCAATGGTCTTCTTTCCTCTCTTCCTTCTGGTGTCTTCTCCGCTCTCTATGTCGATGATCTTACCCTTTGTTGTCAGGGTGATGATTCGCCTCTCCTTCAACGCCGGCTTCAACTTGCAATTGATGCCGTGTCGTCTTGGGCCACAGGTCATGGCTTCAAGTTCTCTACTTCTAAGACTTGTGCCATGACTTTTACGCGGAAACGGGTTGTTCTTCGTCCCTCTTTGTCACTTTATGGTCATCCCCTTGAATACAAAGATTCCGCGAAGCTTTTGGGGTTATTCCTTGACACTCGTTTGTCTTGGTCTCCCCATATCTCTTACCTCCGTGTTGAGTGCTCTAAGGCCCTTACCCTCCTTCGGGTCTTGTCCCATACTTCTTGGGGGGCAGATAGGCGCACTCTCCTTGCTTTACATTCCTCTCTCGTCCTGTCTAAGCTCGATTATGGTTGCCCTGCTTACTCGTCTGCTTCTCCTTCTACTCTTCGCCGTCTTGATGCTTTGCACCATACTGGGTTGCGCCTCAGTTCTGGTGCCTTTCGTTCGACTCCCGTCCTTAGCTTGTATGTTGACACTGGCTTCCTGTCTCTCCAGGACCGCCGTGATCGCTACTGTCTTCGCTATCTTGCGCGGTCCTTGCAACATCCTTCCTCTCGCCTCTGTCGTGCTTTAACTTTTACCCCTCCTGCGGTTCCTGTTCCTCTTCGCCACCTCCCTCTTTCTGTCCGGTTATCTCGCCTACAGGATTCTCTTTCCGTTCGTATTTCTGATGTTTCTCCTCGTGTTGTTCCTTCTTTGCCCCCGTGGAGGGTCCCTCTTCCGCGGTTTTGTACATCCTTGACTCGTATCACTAAAGCTTTTACCCCTCCTACGGTTCTAAAACGCCTTTTCCTCGAGCACTTTTCTTCTCACTCCCGCTCCGTTTCTGTCTTCACCGATGGGTCTAAGTCAGCGGACGGTGTTGGCTACTCTGTTGTTTTTCCTGATCGCACTTATATGTGTCGCTTGCCTCCGGAGACTAGCATCTTTACAGCGGAACTTTATGCTATTCTCTATGCTCTTCGTCTCCTGCTTTCTCGTTGTCAGTCTTCCTTTGTGGTTGTTGTTGACTCTCGTAGTGCCCTCATGGCTCTCGGGTGCTTTAATCCAGTTCATCCAGTAGTTGTCGAGATCCAGCATTGGCTGTTTCTCGTTCACAGTAAATTTAAGTCGGTTGAGTTTTGTTGGGTTCCCAGCCATATTGGCGTGTCTTTAAATGAGCGTGCGGATGCTGCCGCTAAGGAAGCTGTCCGCTCTTGTCCCATCTCTCGTAAAGGCATTCCGTATTCCGACTTTTACCCGGTTATCCATTCCTCAGTCCTTACCCGTTGGCAGGCTTCTTGGTTGTCTGTTACTGGTAACAAGCTACGTACTCTTAAATGTTGTGTTTCCTCGTGGCCGTCCTCCTTCCACCGTAACCGGCGGTGGGAAACAGCTCTGGCGAGGTTGCGTATTAGCCATACTCGCTTAACCCATGGTCACTTGATGGAGCGCCGCCCTGCTCCTTATTGTCCTAGTTGCATTGTCCCTCTTACGGTCGTGCATGTCCTTCTTGAATGTCCTGACTTCCAGGACGAGCGTGTGTCTTGCTTTCCGACCGCCCCTCGCGGTCACCTATCCCTCGATAGAATTCTTGGTGACTCGGATACTTTTGATATCGTTCGCCTTATGCGTTTTTGTTCTCGTATTGGCATCCTTGGTGATATTTAGCGCCCTCTGATTATTTTGCGTATTTGATGGTGCTACATAGCCTTCCCGGTTTGGTGCCTTCTTTTGATAATTACTTACTTACTTACTTGTGAATTATCATTAGGTGGAGAAAATTATAAGTCATGTTATTGGGGACAGGAAGCCTGTACTGTACTTAGGCTTATTGACGTCCCCCAACACTAGGCCAACTATTAACCTATCTTACAATACTAACGAACAACAGTTGTTTAATTCCTAGCTACCTATTTTAGTACTAGGTAAACAGAGGTATCTGGTGGAAGGAATGTGCCAAATCATTTGTGTCCTATCCTGGGATTGAACCCGGGATCCTTGATTGTGAGCCAAGAATGTAGACCACTCTACCACACGACCCATATCATGTAATAGAATATCAGGACACTTTGAGTGGCTTAATAATTTATTTATATTGAAGAATTAACCCTTTGGTGGTAATGAATGACAGCGATCGACTGCCAAAAATATGCCTTAGAATGCAATAAGCGGACCGAGTCCACATGCTTCAAAAAAACAAGTACTTAATTCAAATAATTGGTTACTATACACTTTACATTATACTTTGGTGCTACATAACCTTCCCGGTTTGGTGCCTTCTTTTGATAATTACTTACTTACATTATACTTTTTAATTATATACAGTACAGTAATTTGGACTTTTTACTATTTTGCAATGCTTCATCTTTGCCATCAATATTTCAACTTGTATTTAAGTAATTAATTTTAACCCTTACACTGTGCACCTATTTCATGTGACAACTTCATGTTACAGTTGTTAATGAATTATTAACATTAACTTAAACAAATTTCAAACTAGAAAAAGATGTCAAAATACTACCAAATTCAACAATTTTCATTTCAAATCAGTGGAAAAAAAAAAACATGAAAAACACTAAAATTTTACTAAATTCAAACATTTTTTGCACCACCCATTCACAATAGTGCTGTGGTTAATACAAATAAAGACAAATATGAAAGAAACAGAAGTAATTCGTGCATTGAAAGGCATACCCTGTTTCTTGGTGCAGTACTTTCCCCGGTACAGGTTTCCCTGGTACAATACTGTATGTACAATACATGAATAATTTACTGTTGTCATGGACTAAAGTTAAGGTCAGGACTAAAGTATAACTGCTGGTTGATCAGCGAGGTATTGTAGTGGCCTAAATAACCCTGCAGAGGCTGGTAGGCCCAACCCTAATCCAAAGTGACATTAAGAGAGGACAATTGAGAGATTTGTAATGTTATTTATGAACAGGTGATGGCTATAGTGGGGAGCGGAGGTGGCTATAGTGTGGGGTAGAGGTGGCTGTAGTGGGGGAATAGAGCCAGCTATAGTGGGGAGTGGAGGTGGCTATAGTGCGGGGTGAAGGTGGCTGTAATGGGGGAATGGAGTCGGCTATAGTGAGGAGTGGAGGTGGCTATAGTGCGGGGTGGAGGTGGCTATAATGCAGGATGGAGGTGGCTATAATGCGGGATGGAGGTGGCTATAGTGCGGGGTGGAGGTGGCTATAGTGCGGGGTGGAGGTGGCTATAGTGCGGGGTGGAGGTGGCTATAGTGCGGGGTAGAGGTGGCTATAGTGTGGGGTGGAGGTGGCTGTGGTAGAGAATTGTGCAAGAGCTTGCATAAAGATTTTTCAAGAGTTGTGCATTATAGTACATTGTGAATGCCAGCCCCACTATATAATGTGTGGCATATATTTGTGCAACCAGTGCATGTTAGTACAACTTTATTGTATATTATTCACTAGTTGATGATGATTTTGTTGCATCATTTTGGCTATAGAAAGTATCGGTGCATTTACATTAAATCGCAGAAATGTTGCTATAAACGGCTTATTATATATTTATTTTTTTGTCTTCACATACTCATATGTTTATTTGCTCATTGAAATACTCATTCATGCAACTTTATTATGTAATAAAGATTAGCAGTGACAACGAAACACAAATATTTTGTCTGTAAAAAGCCGCAGTACAAGACGACGATGCGCCTTCTTGCATGGCCATTCTCTAGTGTGTCGTCTGGGAGCTGTACACCTGTATTTTATTTACTTTGTTCATGCCTTTATTTATTACATTCAAATATGCATTGATGCAACTCCCGGAACATTTATAGAACCAGTATTACTAAATTATTTTGGTAGGGATCTGCTTACACTGGTAATTAAACTAGGCAGGGTTAAGTGCCTCTCTATCCTGGGCCAAAACAAAACACTTTCTTGCAGGTTGAGGCTGAATCCAGGAATGACAAGTTGTACTGTAATATATACCAAAATGTCTTATTCAGTGTTTGTATAATATTTTGCTCTGTTTCATTCAAACAAATTGTAAGTACTGTACTGTACATTTTTTAATAAATCCACAAGGGCCGTGACGAGGATTTGAACCTGCGTCCGGGAGCATCCCAGACATTTGTTCATTTGATGCATCACATTAGTGTGATCTCTGTGTGTAATGATGTCTGTACATCTTTATTAAACCTGCACAACAATGGTTCAAGTAGGCCAGGAAGAGCTGGTCATGTAGCATGTGTACAAACATTCATAGATAAGAGATCTATAAACGACTGAAAGCACTTGACTACCGTACTCTGTATCAAGGTTTAACTATACTCGTATTGTTAATTTTACTGTTTAAAGTCAAAGTTACACTGAGAGTGATGGGTGTTATATTTGAGGCTTTGACCATGTAATGTGTAACTCATACTGGTTACCATTTGGTGTAGAGGCAGGCATAGCGTATATTTGGTGTATTGGCAGGCATGGTGTGTATTTGGTGTAGAGGCAGGCATGGTGTGTATTTGGTGTAGAGGCAGGCATGGTGTGTATTTGGTGTAGAGGCAGGCATGGTGTGTATTTGGTGTAGAGGCAGGCATGGTGTGTATTTGGTGTAGAGGCAGGCATGGTGTGTATTTGGTATAGAGGCAGGCATGGTATGTATTTGGTGTAGAGGCAGGCATGGTGTATATTTGGTGTAGAGGCAGGCATAGTGTGTATTTGGTATAGAGGCAGGCATGGTATGTATTTGGTGTAGAGGCAGGCATGGTGTGTATTTGGTATAGAGGCAGGCATGGTATGTATTTGGTGTAGAGGCAGGCATAGTGTGTACTTGGTGTAGAGGCAGGCAAAGTGATTATTTGTTGGGGTGTGTATACTTAGTGTTGGTACAGGCAGGATGTGTAACTGCTGGAGTATCTAGTATTTAGGCAGTCAGAAGTGATAATGAGATGTGATATAACTAGCTAATAACCTGACATTAACTATAAATTTAACTTTTATAGTTTGATGATAAGCCTATACTGCAGTTGATGCCAAAATTCTTACCTTTACACTGTGTGTGTGGACTGAATCACTGTTATGATAACTTATTTGTGCGTTTAAAGTTTTATTTGGAGTTCTCTGGTAGATTAAGTTGATTCTGATTTGGAGCTTAATGGGTAAAGGATATAAAATTGGACAGTCCCATCAGTGCAAAAAGTTAGTTAATAGCAATGTTAGTTAATGTAAACATATTCATATTACTCTATTGTGGTGTCTGGGCATTCACTCAGAATGTTAAAATTATCGTCAGGATTCTGGTATGTGCTCACGTCTGTTGTAGAGATGATAGAACCCGTAGTAGCAACAGTTGGAATTTATGAAAGGTTGGTAATCATGAATCTCTATTAAACATGACCTATTGCTCTCAGGCAGTAACCTATACAAAAAGAGTATTAAATATTTAAAATATTCCCATAAAACAATAACATTTTAAAATTATTGTAACTTAAAACATGACAATCTTCGCTTCAGAGATTTGTTCACTAGTTCAGATAGGGCGAAACTAGCTCGTGTTAGTTTCACAAATTTTTCATTGTTTACATTGTTGGGGGAGTTTTGGTTATTTTGAGGCTGTAGTCTCGTTTGTAACCAAACTGTGCCCTGATTTTTTTTCACTTGACACTCTGGGTGCCGTCCCTTGTTGGTGGCCAACATGAATAAATTCACATAAAATTTTTCATACAGCTACTGCTCCCTGGGCCTCTCAGAGGAGGGGCCAGGTTCTGGCTCAGGGTCCAGGTAGGACAATAAGAACTTTGCGAGTGATGGCACCTTGTATTCTGGCACTATGTTAGTATAGTAGCTTCAGGGAGCCATAGGCACTCACCCAGAAATTGGACTTTCATTACATTTAACACTGGTTTTTTAGCACCATATTTATATATCTTCTACAGAAGAGATTGTATAATTCAGTGAGAGTTTTGCTTTTACAATTATTCATTGTACAGTGATAATGTTCATGTAATTTGGTAAGCCTTCAAAATGTTACCTTTTTTGAAGTAAATGTAAAAATTTGTTGCTAATTATCTTGATTAATTTTTGTTTACTTGCAATGAATGTAAACATGTCTAATCAAATGCATAATACTGAAATAATATAATTAGGCAAGAAAGGATTAATGACATTTGAATGTGTGGATATTAAAAAGATACAATGAATTATGAAATATAAAACAACTGTATATATGATCAGTGATGTATATGATCAGACATATATGTGGCCTTAGAACCGAGTGATGCATGTTCGGTACAGTTTTATTACCGAAACTGTTTTCTCATCTTTCCATAGTGCTCGTGAGATCATAACTCCAGTGTCCATTACATAATTATGAATCTGACATTAACTTGTTTTACTAACAAAAATATTTATCTTTACCTAAACTTTGCTCAGCTGCCAATTTCAGCAACAGTGACTGATCAGTTGTTTGCATATTTAACTTGCCTGAATTTACCCAAGGCCCACCATCACCCTAGTGGCCTCGATGGGGGGACAGGAAGCTGGTGGCTTCTCAATGATCCCCCATCTTCCTCCAAATTGTACCCGAGGATTCTTTCCATCGGGACTTTGAACTGGAGCAATATCTTAGTACTTTTTGCTTCAGCAGGTAGGCAGTTTCATGGGTTCATAACCCTGTATGTATGTGTACACACACACACACACACACACACACATACATTAGTATATACAGTACATCTACCTTTACATGCACATATGCACTTGTTCACAATGGTGTGATGATACGAGAAGAGATGGAATAGGGAGTGCGGCAAGGAAGGCAAGTAAGAAAGGAGGGTGGATAGGCTAGGAGGGTGGATAAGCTAGGTGGGTGGATAGGCTAGGAGGGTGGATAGGCTAGGTGGGTGGATAGGCTAGGAGGGTGGATAAGCTAGGTGGGTGGATAGGCTAGGTGGGTGGATAGGCTAGGAGGGTGGATAGGCTAGGAGGGTGGATAGGCTAGGAGGGTGGATAGGCTAGGAGGGTGGATAAGCTAGGTGGGTGGATAGGCTAGGAGGGTGGATAAGCTAGGTGGGTGGATAGGCTAGGAGGGTGGATAGGCTAGGAGGGTGGATAGGCTAGGAGGGTGGATAGGCTAGGAGGGTGGATAGGCTAGGAGGGTGGAGCAAAATATAAATGAGCTAGGAGCAAATATAAATATATATGTATATTCATGCATATATACAATACATAGCCAGTATTGACTCCCGGTAGGGTACGAGACCATGTTCTTGGTAACACCATCTGTATATAAAGTATGCATATATATGATGTAAATACAGTAGCAAAACTACAAGGTAATACATCATCCTGAGGGTGTAGTGCTCTGACTCTCGTAAGTGAGAAATAGAAATGATAAAGCAGTTCTTGTACTTAAGCTACACAAAGTACTTTAATTTTGTTTTGATGCTCTATATCTGACTTACATTTATGATTGTATGAGATTACAGTACCATGATCAGGTCCCAAGTTCTTAATTGTCTGTGTGTACACTTTACAGTGTTGATTACATCCTAGTGTTGTTTATATCCTATAGTGTTTACATCCTACAGGGTTTTTTACATGCTACAAAGCACTGATGTCCTATCACTGTTGCCTATATTGAGGCATAAGGGCTAATATTACCTCTACTTTGATTTACACATACTGTGTTTAAAGTACTGCACAGAATCACCTTATTGCTTTCACTCATTTCCTCTAGTGGCTGACTGAGGGCTTGGAATGTTTTGTTGCGGCTACAGAATTTTAACATGGTTTGCTTAGCTGCGCAGTTCACAGCAGTGAACAGTGCATGATAGTAGTCACAAGACCCTCCCTCTCCAGCTAATCTGACCTCAGACATGAACTTTGCATTTTTCTAGTCAAATTCAGTTTACAACAGACACAAATGTGTTAGTTTGAGATCAGCAGTGAAGAAATTTTACTGAATTTAAGGACATGTTCCCTTAAGAATACTGTACAAAAATGGCCGAGTTATTGGGACAATTCACTATGATGACCAAACCACAAGTCGGAAGATGGAGAAGCGACGACATTTTAGTCCATCCTGGACCATTATAAAGTCACGAGATCACATGATTTAATAATGGTCCATGACAGACTGAAACGTCGTCGCTGCTCCATCTTTCGAGTTGTGGTTTGGTTGTCACTTCTTCAGCCACGTTATTGTGACTCGTCGTCTGCACAATTCACCTTCGTTCAGCAGTTAAAATTTAATGCATTATGATTTGTATACAATGCTGCTTTTAAGGCATTAATATTTATTGCCATATTAACAAAAATTATTTCAATTATGTTCATTGCTTTTGATGCGATTTTACATGCTGTAAATCCATTAAAATACTTGTAAATCAGATGTTGGCAAATCAGCATGACACTCATAGGAAGCATTGCAACATGTACACAAAACTTTTAAATACTAAATATGGCATTTAATTACACAAAGAGGAAAATGTATACTGGTTGCAGCATAATAGAAAAAAAAAATCTAAAAATGTAGCTAGTTTGATAGCTTGAATCTAGTCGTTTCCATTACACATGTTTATTGTTTGTAATTATTTGTTTTTTCAACCTACATGATGGCAGTGTTGTATACACTGTTATAACACCAAATATATTTGTTTCTATGTTCATGAACTGCATTATTAAAATGTCATCTTTATCTTTATATTCTACTGAGTTTGCCAAGAGCAAATTGTTTAATGCTGTGTTATATGTATTGGTTTTTAGTGTTGTATGGGATAGTGTTTTCTAGCATTGACGGAATAGTGTTTTCTAGTGCTGATGGGATAGTGTTTTCTAGCACTGCATGGGTATAGTGTGTCCAGAGCCGCATGGGCAAAGCGAGTGTGTAATGTTGTGACAAACATCCCGGTGAGCACAATATCAGAGAATGTTATTTCAAAGTGGAAATCAACATTGATAATGTTGACTGAATTAATGTTACTCTTGGCTAATGTACCTACAGGGATATGACACGTACAACACTAACGTGAACATTATTTTTTTTCAATTGCTAGAAGTTGGGCATTACAATTTTAAATTGTTGAAACTACAATATTTGTAGTGTTAAGTAATTAAATAATTATCTAGAGAATTTACTAAGCCTGAGACTATTTAACACACTTTGCAGTGTTACGAACACACTTTTGTGAGTATAAAGTTTGCAGTGATTGTTTTGCTGAAAGTCAAGTGATGATGACTCCTTAGATTTTGTTTTTTCTTACAGCAAAAGTGTGTAACTTGAAATCTGTTAATCAAAAATGCTGAAACAGGATGGTTCAGAAATATTCCCGGTGCAGGTATATATTTTGCCGCAAGTTAAAAAGCAATCCTGGATAAGATTTTTGCTTATCGATGAACCCATTAAACTGACTCGAGTAAAATAAATAAATTATACTATATGTACAGTATATTATATAATTTATCTGGTTAATTTTCAAATTTTTAAGTGTTTAAATGCATTTTTATATTTTGTACGTATAGAAATGCAGCCCTAACATTTTGTTTGCTCAAGAAATGTATGGTTTGTAAAATATTGCAATTGTTTGCACTTGAATTCCTAGCTATTTATATTTTAGTATACACAAGTTTACACGTTCAGCAATATGTTTCGTCCAAACAAATTTTTAATTTTCTTTTATAATTTGCATTATCATTTATTTACTATTCATTGCTAACGAATAAGATTATTTATCTAAAAGATGTCAAATCTTTTTAAAAATCAAAAATTTTGAAATTGTATTGATTTTTTTTTTTACCCAGCATCTGGATTAATTCATTCTGGAAAAGAGGTTTCAGGATATTTGCCTATTTTTGGATATTTATTGCTACTTTTGTTGGGCATTTTCTTGTATGCAAGGATAAAACACATCTTGCATGTCTTTAAATACAACTAATAAACAGTATAAACAAATGTTGTTGATATACTGTAATAAAAATATGATTAGGATGATGTTTTACTTGCCTTACTAGTGATCCATATCCTGGTTACCAACAGGATATGGAATCCCGTCTAACCAGGCGCTATGGTAACGACTGGTTACCATGGCGCCTGACAGCTGGGTGGACAGCACTTCGGATTTGTAGTCCTGAGGTTCCGGGTTCGATCCCCGGTGGAGGCCGAGACAAATGGGCCAAATGTTCCTTTCACCCTGATGCTCCTGTTCACCTAGCAGTAAATAGGTACCTGGGAGTTAGCTGCTGGGGGGTGTGTACCAAAAAGGAGGCCTGGTCGAGGACCAGGCCGCAGGGACGCTAAGCCCCGAAATCATCTCGAGATAACCTCAAGACGGACAGACCACACTCTTGTGAACCATTTGTCTCCTCATGACAAGTTGCTTGATACAGTGGGGAGGGTGAGGATGGCTCAAGTGCTTTAATAATAAATTAATTGTTAGGGGACAGGCAGACAGTGTGTATATACATATTAGGCTTGTATTGAGGTCCTCCCTGGGTCAAACTACTGACCCTTCCACAGGATGCAACCGTGGGTACCTATTTACTGCTAGGTGAACTGTCCCATTAGGTGATAAACGTATTGGACCATTTCTGTTCCACCCGGGATTTGAACCTGGAATTCCCCCTTGCGACTCGAGAACGAACCTAACTATTACAGATGGGTTTGTCGAGAACAAACCTCATGGTACCACTCGATAAAAGAACATCCTCGTGCCTTCGGGTTTAGAATATAGTACTGTATTTAATTAAGTATGCTAAAGAAAAATAAATATGCTGACTAAATACTGCAATGACAGTGTGGACCTCTTCAAAATTTTTAAAATGCTGAATAATTTGGAGGATATTGATGCAGACAACTTTAAATGGTCATATGTAACAAGGAACAACGGTTTCAAAAGCTCAACCCCAATGAATTACCAAGAACAGATGGTTTTTCACCCACAGGGTTATAAACCCATGGAACCGCCTACCCGCCAAAGCCATAAATATCATAACATATAATACAGCTTAAAAAAAATAATCAGGGCAAATTGGGGGACATTTTGACAAGCCACTGCCAATTTTTTTTTATTATTATTAACAAGCATAGGTATTACACTATTTATTTTATTTATTTATTTATATATATACAAGAAGGTACATTGGGATTGTGAGGATACATAGCATAGTAACATTCTTGTAAAGCTACTATAGAAGTTCCAGAGTGTTCCAATCACTGCAATTTGTCCCATATTATTAAGTATTATAAAAAAAACTACCACCACTTGCAACAGTAAATGAGTTAAAACAATAATTTAAAATCCAAATGAACTCGCGGGAGCAACTGGGTAGAGCCAGCAGCCCTGTGCTGTAGCTGCCCCTAACACAATAACAACAACAGACCCTTGGCGTCTGCAGGGCCGCGCTGCCTGCTGGGTCCCAAGCTGTTTATAACGCCACATCAGGCCACAGGAGCACAGTTACGACAGCCCACGGGAGCACAGCTACATCAGGCCACAGGACCATAGCTGTGATATGCAGGTAGAGCAAATGTCCTGGATGTGATATGCAGGTAGAGCAAATGTTCCCTTGCCAGAGTCCTATAGATAGCACCAAGCCAGAGTCAGGTGCAGTAATCTAAAATGGATCTTAAAATATGATTAAGCTTGAAAACAGTGTTGTGGATATATGAAACAAATTACCAGATAACATAGACATGGGATCGCTGGTTTATTTCAAATGTAGGTTTGATATATACAATATATTTAAGACTTTGGGTGGTTATAAATCAGAGATGCTTCATATGGTTCAATAGGCCTCCTGCAATTAACTTTATTCTTATGTTCATGACTGAAATATCATCAGGTTTGCTTTTCGGCGTTTGTGTACAGTGATAAGGACTCTTATGTTGGTGCCTCATATTCCAAAATTATTTCTTGGCAGAATATGCAGTAATGAGTTTCCTCCTGTGTTGTCATCTATTGTTGACAGTCAGAGAGAGGCATGGTCGAGTGCAATGGCAGAGATGGTCATTATATATTAGGTCAGGCCATTGTCCAGGAGGAAGACTTGCTGCACGAGTTCAAGGGTCACCGCAGCATCTCCATTCATGACATCCACAACATGTGCCTCCAAAGTGGCGGGGCACCTGAACGCACCAGGAATGCAGTTTCCATGTATGTAGTATATATGCGCCTCCACGTATGTATATGGAGTAGCATTGTGGCAGTGAAGTTCAACTGTTGTTGTCTTCATATAAAGACAACGGCCTCAAATGAACAAATCGGTTCCATCAAATGAAACTTCGGTTTCAACTCTTCATGACCATGTCGTAGCTCAGTCGATTAAGGCAGCGTCTGGGATGCTCCCGGATGCAGGTTCGAATCCTCGTCACGGCCCTTGTGGATTTGTTCATTTGATGCATCACGTTATTGTGATTTCTGTGTGTAACAACATCAGATGTGATTTATTAGCTGTATTGTTTTTCATTGTTAATGATGTGTATCAATAACGATACATAATAATATGTAACGATAATGATGCATATTGATAGTGCTATGTATTGATTATGATATATAATGATATGTATTGGTAATGATATGTAATGAGAATGATACATATTGTATCATACACAAATAGAAAATACATATATACATGCACACAGGCTTCCTGTCCACGACAAAACAAATTCATTTGTATGTTACAGTACACGCATATTCACTTGATGGTGACTGGTTATTTTCTCTATTACGCTGTGTACAGAAGTATTGGGGCTATGCTAAACTCTGGTTATGGAGGCATCATCTACCTTGGGGTCACTGACAACGGTCAGGTGAGAGGACTGACGCTTACCAGGTACGTGAGATTCTCGTATTGTATAGAAATGTTACAAGATGTGAAGTAAGAAGGAAGTACATTTCTTCAGCATTACTGGAAGATACAAGTTTGGTCTCGTAAGGTGAACTGTTCTTTAAGATATTTATTATTATAGGCTGGGAGGGGGGGGGGGGCAAATTTATTGTTTATTCTATTCTGTCTTAGGAAGTTGAAAGTTCATTGTCTATGTTACATTATACAACTTGGTCAGTTTCCTAACTATTTTAGTTCAATTCTGTCATACCTGGTTTATTGAGTTATTAATCATGCAAATTTGCATGAAAAAATTATCAATTTTTTTTTATATCTTGAGCTAATGTAACTCACAAGCCTAGCAACATCATCGACGAGACGTCTCATCGATGTCTCATTGATGCTGTACTCGCCCAACTAGGTGAGTACAGCATCAATGAGATGTTCTTTTAAAAGCATAACAGTAGAAGTGAAATCCTCCTTTAATTTTGTAACACAGTACAGGTATAGTGTGTATGTCATGTCTTTTTAATGTAATTACCTAATTACCTTTATTAATTACCTAAATGTAGATACAGGATGAGAGCTGAGCTCATGGTGTCCTGTCTTCCCAGCACTCTGTCATATAACGCTTTGAAACTGCAGAAGGTTTTGGACCCCACTACTTTCTCACTTCACTTGTTCCAGCCGTCTACCACTCTGTTTACAAAAGGAAACTTTCTAATATTTTTTGGCACATTTGTTTCCTTACCCCTTGTTCTTGAGGTTGACTGTTTCAGGAATTCATCTTTTGTAAATATGGTCAGTTCCCATTATTTTGTGAGTGATGATCATATCACCTCTTTGTCTTCTATTTTCTAGCTTTGGCTTATTTGAAGCCTCTAGCCTTTCTTCATAACTTGTTTTTTCAGTTCTGGAAGCCATTTTGCAACATGCCTTTATATCTTTCTAGTTTATTGATGTGCTTCTTGAGATTTGGGCACCATACAACTGCTGCATATTCCAATTTTGGTCTTACAAAAGTCATGGACAGTTTCTCTACTATTCAACCATCCAAACAATTAAAAGTGATTCTGAAGTTGAAAAGTGTTGCATGTTTTTCTCGCACAATGTTCGTTCTTTGTTCCTCTGGTGACAGTCTACTATCCAGAACCACCCCTAGATCTCAATCTTTGTTAGAGTTGTTTAAATCCTTTCCACATAATTTGTAGGTTGTGTGGGGTCTATTTTCTCCTATTCCACAGTTTATAACATGTTATATATTTACATTAAATTCTATATGCCACATGGTGCTACACATTTATTTTACCTAGGTCAATTTAGAGGCATGACAATCGTCTACATCTCCTACCTTCCCTAGTAGCTTAGCATCATCAGCAAACATTTTCATATAATTCTGTATGCCTTCTGGTAGATCGTTTATGTAGACAATGAACATTACTGGTGCAAGAATTGAACCCTGTGGTACTTTGCTAGTAACACTCCAGTGAAATAATAATAATAATAATTATTATAATAATAATAATGAAATTAATAATAATAATTCATTGAACCGGACTGAACGGACAAGCAGCCAGAGTGTATTCATGCACATTAGACTTATAAAGTATCGAGGCCCCCTTCCCCCCCCCCCCCCCCAAGGTGGAATTACTGACCCCGCTCAGGATGCAACCCCACAACAAGCTGATTAACTCCTGAGTACCTACTTACTGCTAGGTGAACAATCCTATTAGGTGATAGGAAATGTGCCCAACCATTTCTGTCCTTCCCGGGATTCAAACCCTGGAACTCTCGATTGCGAGTCGAGAACGAACCCAACTGTACTACCAGGACCCTGTCTACTATTGACTATCTGTGTGACTATTTTCATGTGCAGAACACTAAGGGATTGTTCCCCCTCCGCAGATACCAGATGGATCATATTGAGGCATCCCTGGAATGGACACTGGGAAGATTCACGCCACCAGTCCCTGACTCCCGCTACCGTGTGGATTTTGTGCCCGTGGTCTCCAACAAAACTCAGAGGCTCTCTCATGATATTGAAGAGTAAGCTGTTATGTTCCCAATCAACATAATATTCAAGAGCAATGCCAATTCAATGCCGAATCAGCACAATCAGCATTAGGTTAATGTTGATAGCATTGATTTAACATTGAACAATGCCATTCCTGAATATTGTGCCCATTGGGTTGTGTTCCAGTTCTGTGTATTATTACATCCTCCTGATAGGTAAAACGGTTGAGCGTTATTCTTGGAAGCAGCAAGTAGACAATGTAAAGGAATAAAGGTTCTCCTTTATGAATTATCTGTATACTGTACTCACGTGAATAAATTAAATTTCTATTTCATCTACTGTTTCCTGTCATTGGGTCGGGAGTTGTCGTAATGAGCAGACTTGGCTAGTGAGGGCTTGCTGCCTGTTGTGTGCCCGATTGTGACAATGTCTCACACTGTGAACTTCGAGAAACTTGTGTATTACAGTGGCTGTCATGTAGGGCACAGTGGGAGCTTGTAATACATAGTGGCTATTGTGTAAGATACAGTGGCTACTATTGTGTAAAATGCAGTGGGAGCATGTAATACTCAGTGGCTGTCATGTAAAACATTGTATAACTCTCATGCAGAACTACTTTTTTCTGTGATAAATACAAAATGTGTAATTCTTAACATGTGTCCTATATCACTGGTGCAGACATGTGGACTCCAAGAGACGTAGTCGTCCACACCACGTTGCTCAGCCTAATTACTGCTGGTGTGACATCGATGCTGCTGCACAGCAGGCACTGGTTAGTTTTCTTTTAATCACCTTGAAACATATTGTCCAATTGATTGATACTTAAAGTGTTATGAGTATAACTCTACAACTTGGCCAATTCATCGTTATGTGCCATTTTTGTCATTGCAATCAGGCCAAAAGAAACAATTGTGTTTTGACTTTTGTAAAAGAGTGGTCTGTTTCAAATAAGTATTAGAAGTACAGCATGTCACTAAATAGCATGGTCATGTTGCTTATATTCAAGAAGAGTTATAATACCCTTTTATATATTACAGTACTATATTTTCTTTCTCCTTGGGCACTAGGTGCCTCGAACACCCATCCCCTGACGTGGAGGCGGACGCTCTACCGACTGTACTATGGGTTAGCCTTAAAGGAGAATGTTTCCGAAGCAAATAACCACTGCCCAGATGGAAATTGCCTATCTACGTGGATCTACAGTTGGTAGAGCGTCTCCCTCACATTTGAGAGGATGGGGTGTTCGTGGCACCTAGTGCCCACGGTGAATGAAATGTTACATCGACGAGTGTTGTATACCGTTTATATTACTATAGTATTTGTTTTAACTTATGATACTAGATTAATCTTCATTTGGTTATGGCAAGTAAAAAATTTGTTTATATCAAAAGTTTAAATTTAATTACAGTGAACTGCTCAATTGGAACTTTATTCATTTGAAACCAAAATGCCGCATAAGGCATCTATTCAGCCAGTAAGATCATTGTGATTATTTACAGTGGACAGTAACACTGTGGGGTTAATCTATGCTACACTATATATACTACACTGAAATTTGCTGCCAGTGAACATAAGAATTTAAAAAAAATTCTAAAGAATCTTGAACCAAGTGATTTTGATATTAAAATACAGTACAGTATGGCAAAACATCTTTTATCATTTGCACTAATTAAAGCATAATAAAATTTGGTATCAAATAGCAAAGCTCAAATGCAATGAAAGTTTTCTGGGGAAAAGCCATTTGAGGCTTCCTGAAGCTATTACACTGATCCAGCTCACTCGGAAATTGACATTTCATTACATTCAATACCGTTTTTATTGTGTGTACAAGTCTAGTATAGAGTTGATCATTTGAGCACATTATCCCACTTGCTATTTTGTGATTTACGAATTTTACTGTTTTTCATGGAGGATACACAACTAATATTTCCTCAGGGAAAGCTTCCAATATTATACGTAGTTGAGATTCACGTGCGTCCCTGGGAGCCCCACAGCTTGCAGGGCAGGAATTTGGGGATTTCCCAAACACCTGCTCTCCCTCCCCTTCATCTCAATGAAGCTTCAAGCTGCTTCTTCAGGCAGAGTTGTCGGCAGCCGCGGGTAAGTCTGCTTGTGTATATTTTAATCTTTTTATTTATTAAGCATATTCAAATACTGTAGAGAAGTTGAATCATTGTAGTTTCTATCGATTCTCGTAATGCTTGAAGATTTTTTCACTTCTTGAGAGCAATGAACAAATCCACAAGGGCCGTGACTAGGGTTCGAACCTACGTCCGAGAGGATGGGTGTGAGCGGTGCTCTTCAGTATAACAGATTGTGTTTATATGGTAACGAATTTAATTCACTTGGATTATCGGGGATTCAAACTCGGACCTGAAAAATACGAGACTCTAAACACCTGGCCAGAATATTCACTAAGGAAGGATCATGATAGGTAAGTACCTAACTTGTGCTCCAAGTAAATCAAATGTTATAAGATGCAATCCACAACATTGTCAGTAATGGATTGCTACAAGTCACAGTCAATGGGAGCCGGTCGGCCGAGCGGACAGCACGCTGGACTTGTGATCCTGTGGTCCCGGGTTCGATCCCGGGCGCCGGTGAGAAACAATGGGCAGAGTTTCTTTCACCCTATGCCCATGTTACCTAGCAGTAAAATAGGTACCTGGGTGTTAATCAGCTGTCACAGGCTGCTTCCTGCGGGTGGAGGCCTGGTCGAGGACCGGGCCGCGGGGACACTAAAAGCCCCAAAATCATCTCAAGATAACCTCAAGATAACTATAATGGCACTCCAGGAAAGGTTTAAATGTTCAGTCAAGTACCAGTTAAGTACTTTTGAAAACATACCTTAGTGTCTTGGTCTGGTGGCGAGTTTGATGCTCGTGTTATTCAGGCTCGAGTTTGACTTTTCAATAATCAATCTTAAGTGATCAATCAGTTAATAAGATTCCTCAAAGGATATATGTAGGTGGAAAGATGGATGTAATATTTCTTGAGTTGTTGTTACCAGTAAATGAAATGCAGCCTACTAATAAGTTTATTGTTGCATTAGTTGTGCTTAGAGGACGTGAGACGATTACTGGTGCATCGTGTTCAGGAGCATTACACACTCAAGCTGGCTGCCCTCGAACACCGGTACGAGGCACTTCAGCACCTCGCACGCCAGCACAATGTAACGTTTGCAACAGACATGCACCCTAGTGATGTCGATGACGTACAAGTGAAAAAGTGATGATGCAATGCAAAAGATATTTGTACTTAGAACTAAAAGTACATAATTGCAGACGATGAGTCACAATAACGTGGCTGAAGATAGCAAGACTAAACCACACACCAGAAGATGAGGAGACGATAATGTTTAGGTCCTTGCTGGACAATAGACTTGATAATGGTCCAGGACGGACCGAAATATCCTGGACCATCTCCTCATCTTCTGGCGTGTGGTTTCGTCTTCAAAAGTACATAATTGTTTTGGACTATTCATGTACATTAAATGTTAAAATAAATGTACAAAATGGGAAATTTGTACTTTGGTCTTTACAAATATACTGTGATATACTTTTGGGTATGTGCAAAGTCAAATGCTGTGTATACCTTAATATGAACAAGAATACAAATACTGAATTATTGTACAGTACTGTACATAAAAGCTTTTCAGATATATTTGAAATTATTTTTAGAAATTATCCTTAATTTGCCAAGAACTTAATGTTGCCGATTACTATACGTATCTATGCTATTTTTAATGAATAACAATATTTCAAATTGTCAGGTAAGTGGAAATTACTTTGAACAGCAAAGCGGCAGATTTTGAGAGCTGCAGAGATTGACGTTGCACATTTGGAGTTGGCAGTGTGAGTATATTGAGCATGAGCATTTTTCACTTCCACATTTCAGGGTGTTTTGAGAGAGACGTCAACCCGTCACATCTTCCTCCCTCACCATTTTTTAATATTTTAAGAGTATCTTGAATCCAACGTTTTTGGAGATTGATTTAAACCCCATTTCTTTTTAAAAGCTATTGAGGTCGAGCCATGGTATCGGTTCACCGTGTAAAGTCATTTCAGCAAATGTGTATTTAATATTTTCTGAAAATAATAAAAATCCTATACCCTTGACATCCCTTGCCTGTTTGTTGAATTTTTTGCTATTGTATTTACATCCAGAATGATATTTAGGAACTTTTGAATATCCCATGACACAGATGGTACAAGTCCAGCTTGGTGCCGTCTTTTGATAATTACTTACTTGCTATAACTTGTGTTTCTGATTATTCATTCATTCTCTTCATCCCTCTCCCCCATTCACTTCTTTGTTCCCCATCGACCCCCCTTTCTCCTTTCTTCTATCCCCCCCCCCATTCTCTATCTCCTCATTTCTGCCCCCCACTTTCTTTCCATCTCCCCCTCCCTTCCTTTCCATTTCCCACTTTCTTTTTCCATTCCCCCCCCCCCCCTTATTTTCAATTCTCCCCTTGCTATGCATTCTCTTTAATCCTCCCCCTCTCTCTCGCACACGTGAGACCAAGAGTGTGCATATGCTCACTACATATAAGTGAAGTACACTAAGTTATGCTGTTATAATTATTGTATTTGTTAAAATTATTGACAATTTGTTCAGTGTGGAAAGAAACACAGGTATTGATATAGCATTTATTGTATTAACATTCTAATGAAAAAGTATGATCATATGAATAATATTTACAAATTATTAGTGTAAAAATAATGTTTATGTACAAAAGAAAATACTGATATATAAAAACAATTTTTTTCTTTAGTTACAAGACATTGATCATTGTTACAAGTAAGAGTACAGTAAGTGATAGTGTCTTGGGAATCATAATCATTGAGTGGTGACGTATGGTACAAGGAGTTTCTGGGTTAAATGTGATGTGAGCTCGTACACAATGTAACATTACTCGTGCATTGTCACCAAATGTTTTTAATTGGGTATCTTATTACCCATAAAAATCTATACATGGATACAACAAAAGAATTAGGATAAAACTCCATTTAGTCTCTGTTGAGAGAAAAAAATACATTCAGTTGTGTTGCAACCCCAAACTGCAGGAAGGTTGGTGTTGAAAACTTGCTCTGCAATCTGTCTTCAGACCAAGTCCATTCCATCCAGCGGTCAACCCCAAAGCCGCATTCACTGATTTTAACATGCTGTTCATTCAAAACTGGAATTCTCATATATAAGTTTTGTTATATGTTACCATGTTGTGCATATTTAGGCACTGATTAGGTTCTGTTTGCAATTATTTGTAGTAAATGGATGAAGCATTTACAGCATTGTGGTTCAAACAAAAGTTGTCAGCTAAGCTCTTGTTCCAGAAGTGTTCGGACGTCATTAGTTGCAAGCCTCTTGTAAACCGTTTTTCATTCATAAACAAGGGGTTGGCGGGTGCATGGAATGGATTTTGGCCTTTGTTTATGAGGACGAGTTGCACAATGCAAAAAAAACCATTCTGTTGTGAGCTTACACTTGAAAAGTATGTTGAGTTGGAAGCGTGCTGTCACAGAAACCATTTTTCATTATTTGTGCTTTAAGGCAAGTCATCTTTCAGGCTCAGTGCCCACCTTTTTTTATAATTGTGCTTTAGGGCGACCCTGCACTAGGCCTAATGTGTACTGTGTGCCTTGACTATAATGATACGCCACAAGCTCACGTCACTGAAGAAATAACAAATAACAGACAGGAAATACAAGTTTATCAACAATACCTATAAGCATGGGTAGTTATTCGTCAATAATAAAAATAATTATTTAAACGCAGGTGAAATATTGTAAGATCATCATTTGCAAAAAACAATAAACTTTCAAAACATAACTTGAACCAGATAAACATTACCTATAGAAAATCGTGTATTTACATATACAAGTTACAAAGTGGAAACATCGCTCGAGCTAGGTTAAGGACTGTATTGGAAAAAAACATACAAGATAAATACAAAATACACAATTATACAACAATGGCACAGAATATTATATAATTACAAATGCCAATAACAAAATCGAGGGGAAATAGTGACTGATGTGAATAATGCTATTGATAATTATGGTGTTGGCGATGGAAGAAGCCTATGACATCTTGACTATAGTTATGGGCGAGAAGGTTGCGATGGCCTAAGGCAGCTCCAGACTGAATTACGCCTGTCAAGAGTTAATGCCCATTACCAAGTTTACAACAGCAGTGGCGTTATTACAGTTACTCAAAGACTGATATCTTTTACAGTGAAGGTGTCATTATTAACCACAGAAAACGATACAAATGAGAGGATAGCTGTGATAATGTTATCCACTGCCACAACGGTACCCGGAACACGTGAGCACAGCCACTTATGAAGATGCCCAAAACGGTATTAAACACGAACACAACAAGATAGAGTAATTGTATACGAAAGGAGGATGAAGCTGGCTATATGTGAGAAAGAATGAAAGACCATGCGATAAAAAGTTGAGCCTGTGTAGGGTTACAATGTGCAACTAAAGATGAACTTGAACATAAACAAAACGTGTAGGCAACGACAATAAAGGGTTGTAGATGACATTGACAATGGCGAAAATGATTGATAAAAAGTCGTGGTGCATTTGGACAGGCGTGAGAATATGATAGATGGTGTGGTAGAGGTCAAGAGCAGTCAGCAAGATGAGAGCAGCTTCCCGGCGCGGCTGTGGGAAGCTGCCTCTGCTGCACACGTCCTTCATCGTCGGCCACGTCACTCCTGCGCTGCTACCTGCCTGGGTAGGGACTCGCAAGTGGCGTTATCGTGTATGTATGTATGTGTACGCAACCTGTCCTCTTAAAAAAGAACGTCGCTTTTGGCCGTTTGCCCATATGGACGTAATTTGAAAATGAAAAAAATTGAAAATAAATTTGGGATTTTTTTTTTCAACAACAGTAAGTTAAGGGTCGTCTGGTAGGTTAGGTGGGCAGGAAATTCTCATAAGGTTTCAAAACGGTATGAAAAACGTTAATTGAAAGTTCCTCTTCTAAGCTGGCCGAGTAAGCCGGGCGACTCGAACAGAAAACGGAACAGTACGTCACTTTTGTGAGTCGATTTCATTTCAAATTACTTCCAAATTTGGCCATAGCGCGCATACGAGCCAAAAGTGACGCTATTTTTAAGAGGACGGGTTGGTGTACGTGGGGCTCAGTGCTGGAGACGTGTAGAAGTGTGGTGTGTGTGTGTAGGCCTACGATCTGTGAAGACTGGCTAGTACAGGCAGGTGGGGACCTTCGACAAGTCTCCGTCTGCCTGTCCTCGTCGAGGTCACTAGGGTTAGTGGCCCTCAGGTAAATCAGATATGTATGTGTGTTGGGAGGTGTATGTATGTGCCATAGTCACTGTCGTTAAGTTGTCTTGAGGTTGTGAAAATTAAAGTAAGATGAGGAGGGATAGAGACCATTTGCATTGCCGTACAGCTGTGGCTCAAACGACGATACGATCGGATAATGTCTACGACGTCGGGCGTGAACAATGAACTGTATCGGCAGTTCTTGCGTTGAAAATGACAGGAGTCGGTTCAGAATTCGATCATTTTGGTAATGACACTATTGTAATTTTCAGCGCTACAACCCAATAGTTCATTATTCACGTTGAACGGTATGAACAATACGGCCACCTGGTTCGTTTGACCCTCCCTGATGGTCGTGTGATATCCCCGTGCAATTTGGAGTCCATTGACGACGAGAATACGCGCAAGAAGGTGTTTGAGTGACGCAGGTCTGTGAATGAAGGTAGGCCAGCCCACCTGACATCTGCCATGAATTATAAAACAGTGAAGGCGATTGAATAAACCCGAGGCAGACAGCCCCGCTCCTGTGCCAGGTAAATCCATTACGGGCTCACCATAGCCCGTGCTACTTGCAACTTGTTCCTAGTAGCTGAATCTATAACAAAAACTGAATAAACGCCTTACGGGCTATTCATGCTCGTGTCACCTCTTGGGTGACTTAATCTTTATCAATCATCAATTTGAATAAACGTCAAAGCTCCAGTAGAATGACAACCGCGAATGAACCCGAAAACTTAACTCTAGCGCCTTATGTGATCTCGGTTTTCCAGGATGTACCGAAATGGAAAGAAGATATTCGATAGCTAAACGGCAAGTCAGAAAGCACACACACGAGAGGAACACCAGATAACTGACATCAACAGATTGATTGATGAAGATTAAGCCACGCAAAAGGTGGCACGGGCATGAATAGCTCGTAAGTGGTGGCCCTTTTGAGCCATTACCAGTATCAAGAACACATCAAGAGCGAACAGCGGCGTATATAACAGGAGGTCTGGCGATCCGGAGCGCCAGCTGGGATTATTAACTAGTATAGGGGACGAGTGGCCGGGTTTGCAACAAGACACTTGGCCCCATTCTTGTTGACGCCACTGGTCGCCCTGCAACCATCAATTGAAGACGCAACACATCTGGCGCCAACAGCTTACAGGAGATGCGGTCAATGTCAGTGGCTTCACACACCAAACCACTTATAATAACCATTAAATGTGAACTCGCTGATGGCGGAATACATGTTCAAACATGTTATATCTTGCGGCATTCTTCTTATGAGTAAAATATCTCAAAAAATCTATATATAAATGAAGCATTAAAGAAAACGCATTTTCACCGGAACACAACCCAGACTGGCGGGGCCGCGGCGACCATATGGCTCCGCCAACCCATCTCTTGCCCGTTACAGCTTTCATGAAGCTTACCACACTTGTGTTATTTGGAAATATATACGGGCTCACCATATCCCGTGATACTTGGAACTTTTTCTTCCAGGTAGCGAATCTTTAACTGGATAAACGAATTCGATAACACTGGCTTTTATTAACCCATAAATTCGGTTGCGCGGTATGTTTGTTTTTTTAAGTTGCTGAATTGCTTTTGACACCTATTTCAATGCCCTTACTAATTTTGTTCCAGGTCTTGGAGACCATTATGCGGCGCTGTAGCCATTGGTACTACCAGGAAGGTAGTAGACTGGTTATGGAATGCATCAGTTGACCAGACCACACACTAGAAGGTGAAGGGATGACGTTTCGGTCCGTCCTGGACCACAAGTCGATTGTGAATGACAATCAATCGACTTGAGAATGGTCCAGGACGGACCGAAACGTCGTCGTCTTCACCTTCTAGTGTGTGGTCTGGTCTACATACTTTAGCCACGTTATTGTGACTCCTCGTCTGCATCCACCAGTCTTAGGAGATTGCACGACATATAAACATTAAAAACGGTCATCTATTGTTTTTTTCACCTGGAGGATAAGGCCAGCAAAAGTTTAGAACAACTTTTGCATGTCCAAGGGTTGCAATCGTGCAATGAGAGCAGGTGTGAGAGACTAATGTTGCCAACTAGTATGTGAACACAACACTTGCCTCGCCACCCTCCGTATGGCTCCCCTTGTGTCCGTTATCTTGCTAATTATCTTTATCCTCGTTAAATTGCACACTCCATACTAAATAGTTTGTTAATTACTACTGTTCCGCTTCTCTGATCTGGTATTACATCAACACCTTAATTCATTGCAAGCTACTATAGAAGATCATGTATCTTTGAGACACCAGACTGAGTCTTTAACGTCATCCCCCGAAATGGTCAAGATTGAATGATTAAACGAAACGCCCGAAACGAAATGCCCGAAACGTTGTGCGTACTAGTGGCTTTACAAGAATGTAAATACTGTACTATCCAATGTATTCTCACAAACCCAATGTACCTTCTTGTATATATATAAATAAAATAAAAAAATTAAACCGCCCAAAAGGTGGCACGGGCATGAATAGCCCGTAATGTTAAGACCACAGTGGCGGCCAGCTATAGACAACATGATAAATCCCAACTCGTCACCACCACCTCCGTCAGAGACCAAGTTATATGGCGACACTTCTACTCATCAGAGCCTACTAGGCTACTCACAATCTAATTTTCCATCGAAACCGCTATTTAACATTAAATTGTAACCTCTGGCTAGCTGCATCATCATATATTAGCAACATTTGTTCTGATAGATGCTTATAAGTTCTCGTTTTTCAAAACACCGTAAATTGAGATTATGGATAAGTCTATCCAGTCTATTGAGGGCTGGCGCGCTGCACTTTCACACGCACGCACGCACGCACGAACAATACCATCAACTTGCCTGTCCATCCACTGTGACTAGTCGGTAGAGCGACGACTTTCCTTCACGCAGGTCAGCGTTCGATCCCTGACGGTCCAAAAGAGTTGGAATTCGTTCCTTCCCACCGTCCTCATATCCCATGTGCTATATAGTCAAACTAACTTAGTGCTTTCTCTTCATACTTCACTTTTTACAACTTTACGGAACGGCTCCTTCATAAGCTTTATAGCAACTTAAGCATTACCAGACCACAGTAATAATGAGACCGTAGCCACTTAAAAACATAATTGCTTATTTTAAACCCCTAATTCTGACAAGCCGCTGTCTAGAAACTGAACAGCAATGGGAGCCCTGTTCTTAAATTTCATATGGACGGAATACATTGAAAAACAATTTAATAAAATCATCGCTTGTAATATACTTTACTAAAATTCATCTACTTTATTTTGATTTAAACTTATTTTCATAATTACATACAATTATGTCAAATTGGCTTCAGACCATGAGAGCGATTTCGAAAACTGGCGATGAACCCAATGACAAGCTGCTGTAACGTTAACTTTAGGCTCAACCTGAATTGGTTTAAGAGAAACTCATTGCAACTCATTTGTAGAGAGAGAGAGAGAGAGAGAGAGAGAGAGAGAGAGAGAGAGAGAGAGAGAGAGAGAGAGAGAGAGAGAGAGAGAGAGAGAGAGAGAGAGAGAGAGCCAGACAGACAGAGACAGACAGACAGAGAGGATGGGGGAGGGAGAAAGACCCCTGTATACACCTATACACAGGGCGGGCCTGGAACAGATAAGTCATACATTCCTTCAGTAACTACAAACATTGCCAGATGCAGTGTATAAGAATATCAACTAATCGCGCAGACTACAAACACCATATTCTTGACCCCCAAGACGAAACAAGTAGTTGGCTCTATTACACATGATTAGTTTCGTAAATTTGTCGAGCACATAATTTCACTAAGTAACAATGAGACTAATTTGTTGTAGCGAAAGAGCTTGAAACCCCACGGACCTAAAGTTTTATATAGACAAGTCAATTGATTAGTTAGTACTGAGCAAAGAAAATAAATGCAAGAATAGGCTATCCTATACATAGTTATATTTCCATATTTAGATATCTAAAATAGAAATAAAAATTGGGTCGTATTAGTGACATTGAATTATCAACTTCTTATTAAAACGTTGATTTATTATATTATAAATTATGCCGAAGACGAAATATAGAATACTATTGGATTTACATTTTATATTCGAAACGACTTTAAACCAATTTAAATAATCAGTTACCAAATACATTAGAGTTTAACGAAGATAGACTTGGTTAATTTAAACAAGAGACGAAAATCATTAATGTGATGTGAACTGTCTACTGCAGTCCAGGATGATGTGAGCTGTCTACTCCAGTCCAGGATGATGTGAGCTGTCTACTCCAGTCCAGGATGATGTGAGCTGTCTACTCCAGTCCAGGATGATGTGAGCCGTTTATCGTAGTCTATACAACCAAATATGTTTCTTTCACGCACAGGAGATAGGAGAAGAGGACAGACAGGCGAAAACTATCCGAAGACAATGCACTTGGATCATCTTGAGAGTCGTTAACACGAAGAAAGGCTTGTGCAAATGTGGCAAAATGTGGGACGAATTAAATATCTTTCCTTGTGAAAATTAATGACACTGTCGTATACAAATAATTAACTAATTCAGGTGTCGTTCGGATGTACAATATTCTGTATTTTGGTATAGTTTGTTGATGGATTTAAGGCCAGATAACCTCAGGAGAGTTAAGGTCACCACACTAACTTACTAACCAACAGTAAATATACTTTAATCCAGGACTAAACTCGGTGAATATACACCGAGAAGCGGAGTCTATCTCTTAGTGTATACATCCCTTGATGTTCTTACACTGACATCAGTTTTGGCGGTGGGAAGAGGAGTTCAGGACGTGGGAGCAACCTAGACAAAATTGACATCACTATCACTCAACACTTCCCTGGTCACTACTATAGAAAATGGCTTGAGGAACAGTTGGGGGGGAACTTGACTACCCTTGACTCTGACCTACAATGTGGGTGAATAATGAACTTGAACCTTATTGTCAAGATGGCAGAGTCACATGTCTTACTGCCCCCATGAACCAAGCTCACTGCACCGTGGTCTATCACACACTATCAATGAACCACTCGCTATAACTATTACGGACCTACCACATTGTACTATGTACCGCACTAACTGTACAATGCATCTCACTCATTGTACGTACACATGCAGTTTATATGCACTTGTTTTCCGGGACGAATGTGGGGTAGACGAGTGAAAAACCCAAGGGCCCGCTCACTTCACGAGGCAGGGGGTCCGGCCCGGTCCGGTCCGGCCCGGCCCAGCTGCTGCACTCTGACGCACTTCACTGTCATGAGTAACAAGCGCCATCTGTCATGAGTTACCAGTCTTCACTTATGGCAGGTAACCCAGTGAGTTCTCTATATTTTCAGAGAACAGGAAAGAGTTATTGGCTTGCATGGAGGAATAGGCATCGTCTTCAGACTCTGATGTTGATTGACTGTGGTGGTTGATGAGGTCGGTTGTCTGGTTAAGTTTAAGCTCGGAGAAGAGGGCAGCGATCTCGGCGGTTTTCTTCATGGAGAGGATGGAAGCCGTGTCGCTGTCTTCACGCTGCTGGCGCTGTGATGCTCCGCGATACACAACCTTCCCGCTGGGGTCCACTGCCGACACCAGCAGAATCTTCTGGTGAGACGTTCCCGACCCCCTGGAGCCATGGGAGCGATGCGTCCCTGCCCCACTTCCGCTACCTTGAGACGACGCATGAGAGCCCCTGGAACCGCCCGATCCTAAGGAGCCCGACGGGTGTCTCCGGAGCCTAGGAGACAAGAGGAGACACTCGGTGCTTGATGCTCGCTGATGAGGTGGAACCCGACATCCTCCGCTATCCTGGCTATGGTAACCAGACCCGTCCGACGATCGTTGCATGGTTGACATCTCTGAATCTGTCGATAAATTTGATGACAGGCTCTTTTTCCGGATGACGTCTGGGTGCATTGAAAAGACGGTGCCTGCTGATCGACTCTTGCTCTGCTCCGTCAGGTACAAAGAAGAGCTCTTGTGTTGCGTTGTGCTACTGGAGGATCCACCGGTGTTGCGCTTCCAGGAAGTAGCATGCGACTCCAATTCGCTGAGGTTGGAGTGCGACCCGTATCCTTTCTTGTAAGAGTTGGCGCTCTGTACAGTGTTGCTGTCAGTCTCAGAGTCGAGGTTGATCTCGTACATCTTAAGGCCGTTTTTCTTGACGCGCTTGAGGGAACAGTAACACTTTTCACTCTCGGCACAACTCTCAGTGTCACAGTCGCACGGAGAGTCGTGGCCCTTATGAGCGTGTTTATCGTGTGGCAAGACTGAAGAGGACCGCCGGGGCAGGGAACAGTAACACTTGCTGGAACATTCACTGTCGTAACCACACTCGCTGCACGACACGTAGCCTTCGTTGGCCCGGGACAGGTTGCGTCGGGGCATAGGAGTTTTGGGCGCCACTTTCCTCCCATTGCTCTCTAGCATGTGACTAAACTCGTTCTCTTTGTTGTTTACTCGTCTCGTAGCGCCGTTGGGGCATCCAATCCTTTCAAACGTGTAGCGACTTTTGTTGTTGACTAACCGTCTGAGTGGCGACTTGTCCTTCAGGTAGCTGGACTGTAGACTAGAGGCGCGGGAACCAAGGCGGGAAAAGGATCGCTTAGTGGCCTTGAGAACGGAGGAGATGGTGGACCCGTCGCTGTCAGAGTCCATGAGGTTCATGAGGGAGGAGCTACGCCCCCGGGTGTGTTGTCTCATGATGTTCTTGGACCGTTGGTAGATCTCATCCTTGGAGAGTGTGAGAGCCAGCTTCAGCAAAATCTCCCGCTGGTCAGGATCCATTTCGCTGAATGACATCCCACGCGGGTTTATCACCTGCTTCAGAACCTCGTCCACACTGTTTAAGCCTGTCTTTTGTTTCACGTCATCCAACAGGTCTTGGAAATTGTACTTATTAGTGACGTTCATGAAAGACTTTGAGCGAGGCAGCGCCACTCTGGTGTAAACGTCGCCAGGATCCAGGAGGAAAGCGCCCTGGTGACGCTCACTTATGGAACGCTTGAGTCGACGTTTGCTTGCCCGAGAATCGTCAAGAATAATGTGCGACTGCAAGATGTCCTCGCTGTTGGCCCGTCGCAGTCCCTGTCCAAAACCCGGAGACTCGGAGCGGTGTGAGCGTTTTTTACGTGGCGGCCTGACAGGCACCGTCTCGCTGTCACTCATCACGTGTCTATCGTCCTCCCGCGTGTCACTGGAGGCGTCGCTGGGGGCCTCGCTGGGGGCCTCGCTGGGGACCTCACTCCGCATGTTCTCCAGCAGTGCCTGGTACAAGTTGGCAGCCATCACTATGGCATCCTCGGACGACTGGCACACAAAGCCGTGACACTCGAGCACTTTGGGCACACCCACCTTCCTCATGACACAGGCGAACATAGGTGGGTGTTGGATGACCATTACGGAAGGCTCGGCCACATTAAGCGGATGATACAGGTTGTACTTATCCTGCGCTTCTGGGTCACAAATGAGCGGGAGGAAAGCGTACGTGAAGCCCACCTGGCCGTGGTCCAACAGCTCCCTCCGGATAACCAGCTTCACCGCCGCCCACACCGCAATGGTCGGGAATGGGTTAGTAAACTCCAAGTGGCCATCAGAGGAGTCCGCACTACCATGGGTTATTCTTAGTCCGCCTTCTGTGATTTGCAGCGTCCCGGGCACCGGCCGCTTTCCCCTCGACACGCTCAGGCGATACTTGTAGTAAAGGTCCTTAAGAGGCGCCTGAAGCACGTCCAGACTGGTGGCCTTCTCTGCCAGCTGTACTGCCCCGAGGTAATCCACACGATACTTCATGTTGGAGAGCGACGCTCGCGGTGTCGCCGCCTCGCGCGACTCTGCTCGACTGATTCCACCGCCTGTGGGGCGACTGCTGGTAATGGGGGAAGGGGAGCGAGACTCTTGGTGCCTCGGTGGGGTAGGGGAGGCGAGGGGTGGTGGGGAAAGTGGAGGGTCTGGAGCGCGGGGGGCTGGCGGGGGAGCGGCGCGGGTGCCAACTATGGGTTCACTTGTGGCATCAGCAAATAACCTCTCAATCTGTGCCTGGACAGTGGCACGCACATCCAGGAAGGCTCTCTGTCGCTGGTCCCGCCCTCCGAACATCCGCTCCAGCTCCTCTTGCACCGGGTTGGCCTGCACAGGCGCGGGTTCGGACCGCAATGGCGCGGAATCGACCCGCAATGGCGCGGAATCGACCCGCAATGGCGCGGAATCGACCCGCAATGGCGCGGAATCGACCCGCAATGGCGCGGAATCGACCCGCAATGGCGCGGAATCGACCCGCAATGGCGCGGAATCGGATAACAGTTTGTTTTGGCGCCTCTTATCCCTAAAGAGGGAGTCAATGCGTTGTTTATGTGTAGAGGAGATGGTACTGGTGTCGGAGTATATACCATCGTCCAGGTGTGAGAGCCGGAAACTGTAGGTCTCTTCCTCGTATTTCACCATGACTCCGGATCTGGTGAGGGTCAATTAGGTGTGTGTGTGGGGGCTGCCTGGTGACCCGTCAACGCCACACTGCCTCGCTCAGCGATCACCAGCTGTTGCAGAAACAAAAGAAAAACATTACTACCTCCTCTGTATCCCGTGAAAAGGCTACAAGGCCAGCGAAACATATAAGGTAAGACCAATATAATGGTTAGTCTGAACGAATGTTAAGTAGACTTCAAGATGTGTATACAATCTTATGAACTATATTTTGATTACATGATAAAGATTAAGCCAACCAAAAGGTGGCACGGGCATGAATAGCCCGTAAGTGGTGGCTCTTTTGAGCCATTATCAGTATCAAGAGCTGATACTGGAGACCTGTGGAGGTGCGACTGCACCCTGCGTGACGGGAGATGTCTCCCTTGTTGATTACATGATTGATAGATTGATTGATAAAGATCAAGCCACCCAAGAGGTGGCACGGGCATGAATAGCCCGTAAGTGATTACATGGTTATGGAAAATAGTGTATATTAAGGCTCTGCCTCACATTGTCACAATCTGTAACAAATATGTTACACCAAGATTAACACAACCGAGTCTGGATTTCATTGAATTTTTCCATTAAATATTTTAAAATTCCCTTTTTATAACAATGTCGAACTGATGTTATGACACCCAGTTCAACATTTTGTTTACAATTACACTCTTACAAATAGACAACTTGAGATGTGTAGTATTACAATATAGAAAAGAATGGACATTTTCTATGTTTGTCCTATGCCCCTGTTACCTAGCAGTAAAATAGGTACCTGGGTGTTAGTCAGCTGTCACGGGCTGCTTCCTGGGGGTGGAGGCCTGGTCGAGGACCGGGCCGCGGGGACACTAAAAAGCCCCGAAATCATCTCAAGATAACCTCAAGATTGTGTAAAGATACTTAAGCTGATAAAGTGTAGAGGAACTGCTTATGTTGGCAGTCAAGGCATCCATACAATTGTATCCTATAGAATACTATATAGAATCCTATATAGTAGTATCCTATAGAATACTATATAGAATCCTATATAGTAGTATCCTATAGAATACTATATAGAATCCTATATAGTAGTATCCTATAGAATACTATATAGAATCCTATATAGTAGTATCCTATAGAATACTATATAGAATCCTATATAGTAGTATCCTATAGAATACTATATAGAATCCTATATAGTAGTATCCTATAGAATACTATATAGAATCCTATATAGTAGTATCCTATAGAATACTATATAGAATCCTATATAGTAGTATCCTATAGAATACTATATAGCATATATATTTTATATAGTATCCTATAGAATACTATATAGCATATATATTCTATATAGTATCCAATAGAATACTGTACAAAATCCTATATTTTATTTTATTACTGTTGATTGATTGATAAAGATTAAGCCATCCAAAAGGTGGCACGGGCATGAATAACCCGTGATCCTGAAGATGTTTTGTGCAAGGGGATACAGAAGAAGGCGCCTGTTGAGTCCTGCTAGCAGGCTTACAGCTCTCGCTCATTCACCTTAAGTTTCTACCTAGAACACGATCTGCCAATCGGCTTACAACCAAGTCCCCCAATTACTGCTGGGAGAAGTTAAGGATTAGTGCCCAATCGTTTCTCGCGTCGAAAAATGAGTTATCAGGAAAGACTAGAGGGACGCGCACGCGTTCACGCACACGCGCGCACACTTTCAGTGTCAGAGTAGTTAACAAATGGAATGCATTAGGCAGTGATGTGGTGGAGGCTGACTCCATACACAGTTTCAAGTGTAGATATGATAGAGCCCAATAGGCTCAGGAACCTGTACACCTGTTGATTGACAGTTGAGAGGCGGGACCAAAGAGCCAGAGCTCAACCCCCGCAAGCACAACTACGTGAGCACACACAGACACACACGCAAACACACACACACACACACTATTGAGTGTTGGCCAGATTAATTTTATTGTGCACCCTATAATCATCATATGAGCGAACTCCAAAAAAAGGATTACAGAGGGCATAGAAGGTCTTAATCAGACCTCAGCGTAACATTCAACATCATCTATTACACACTGATCACACTATCAACTAACATCAAACTCCTCTCATTGCAACAGTAAAGATCAGCACAAACACTGCTTGGCGTGGTCCTCGATCTCTGCTTCAATGCGCTTAAACAGGTGCTCAAAATATCAATTATCGCGGGAAAGTATGCGTTCCGCCCCTGCGCGAACTCACTGTGACGCGCACTGATAACACAGCCTCAGCACTGGTCCATGCGGGGCGGGGGAGTGCACAGGTTGCCTCTAGTCCTTGTAACACAGGTTCGAACCCTGCTCGGGTCATTCACTTAAGTGATTTATGGCTTGGGGCACCATGGACGCTTGTGTGTGTGTATTCACCTAGTTGTGTTTGCGGGGGTTGAGCTCTGCTCTTTCGGCCCGCCTCTCAACTGTCAATCAACTGTTTACTAACTACTTTTTGTTTTTTTCCCACACCACACACCCCAGGAAGCAGCCCATGACAGCTGACTAACTCCCAGGTACCTATTTACTGCTAGGTAACAGGGGCATTCAGGGTGAAAGAAACTTTGCCCATTTGTTTCTGCCTGGTGCGGGAATCGAACCCGCGCCACAGAATTACGAGTCCTGCGTGCTATCCACCAGGCTACCAGGCCCCGTGTGTGTGTGTGTGTGTGTGTGTGTGTGTGTGTGTGTGTGTGTGTGTGTGTGTGTGTGTGTGTGTGTGTGTGTGTGTGTGTGTGTGTGTGTAAATCACGAAAAAACATGCGATGAACAATATGATTGTCAGAGGATTAAGACAGGAATTTCCTTAAGTACTTTCGTATTTAATCTTCAGAAGGATCCTTCTGAAGATGGATTATTAAATACGAAAGTCCTTAAGGAAATTCCTGTCTTAATCCTTCCTTCGTGGTCTGACACTGTCACATTACACACACACACACACACACACACACACACACACACACACACACACACACACACAGGAACAAGTTAGGTGAGAAGGTGGTGGAGGCCAAGACCGTCAGTAGTTTCAAAGCGTTATATGACAAAGAGTGCTGGGAAGACGGGACACCACGAGCGTAGCTCTCATCCTGTAACTACACTTGGGTAATTACACACACACACCTATGTTTCCCGTCTCACAAAAATGAATAATATACATTTATTGCTAGGCCTAGTTTGGCCTAGTGGACCAAACTCTCACAAGTCAAGCCTGGCCTCGGGCCGGGCTTGGGCAGTAGAAGAACTCCCAGAACCCCATCAACCAGGTATATGTGGGCCTGCGGGCCGCTCCAAGCAACAGCCTGGTGGACCAACCTCTCACAAGTCAAGCCTGGCCTCGGGCCGGGCTTGGGGAGTAGAAGAACTCCCAGAACCCCATCAACCAGGTATATGTGGGCCTGCGGGCCGCTCCAAGCAACAGCCTGGTGGACCAAACTCTCACAAGTCAAGCCTGGCCTCGGGCCGGGCTTGGGCAGTAGAAGAACTCCCAGAACCCCATCAACCAGGTATATGTGGGCCTGCGGGCCGCTCCAAGCAACAGCCTGGTGGACCAACCTCTCACAAGTCAAGCCTGGCCTCGGGCCGGGCTTGGGGAGTAGAAGAACTCCCAGAACCCCATCAACCAGGTATATGTGGGCCTGCGGGCCGCTCCAAGCAACAGCCTGGTGGACCAAACTCTCACAAGTCAAGCCTGGCCTCGGGCCGGGCTTGGGCAGTAGAAGAACTCCCAGAACCCCATCAACCAGGTATATGTGGGCCTGCGGGCCGCTCCAAGCAACAGCCTGGTGGACCAAACTCTCACAAGTCAAGCCTGGCCTCGGGCCGGGCTTGGGGAGTAGAAGAACTCCCAGAACCCCATCAACCAGGTATATGTGGGCCTGCGGGCCGCTCCAAGCAACAGCCTGGTGGACCAAACTCTCACAAGTCAAGCCTGGCCTCGGGCCGGGCTTGGGCAGTAGAAGAACTCCCAGAACCCCATCAACCAGGTATATGTGGGCCTGCGGGCCGCTCCAAGCAACAGCCTGGTGGACCAAACTCTCACAAGTCAAGCCTGGCCTCGGGCCGGGCTTGGGCAGTAGAAGAACTCCCAGAACCCCATCAACCAGGTATATGTGGGCCTGCGGGCCGCTCCAAGCAACAGCCTGGTGGACCAAACTCTCACAAGTCAAGCCTGGCCTCGGGCCGGGCTTGGGCAGTAGAAGAACTCCCAGAACCCCATCAACCAGGTATATGTGGGCCTGCGGGCCGCTCCAAGCAACAGCCTGGTGGACCAAACTCTCACAAGTCAAGCCTGGCCTCGGGCCGGGCTTGGGCAGTAGAAGAACTCCCAGAACCCCATCAACCAGGTATACAAATATCAGACGCAGCCCGACGCTATATTCATATCAAAATGAAAGTCAAATATTCACGCTTTCCCTCTCCAACACAATATATAGCTCACATCCTCTAATTACACCCGCTGTGGTCTCCCGGACCAAAAAAACTGCCTAAATTACAATAATCTTGTAATTAAATATCCGCCCAACTACCTCAACCTATCAATAACACCAGAGCTCTACCGAGCGATTGTGTAATCTATTATTATCTCACTATCGGGAGAACTAGAACGGTAAAATGAGTTCAGTGGCATGCAGAATGTATGGTAGAAAGTGGCGAATTGATTTCTTCTTGCAGGCGAGGAGTCACAATAACGTGGCTGAAGTATGTTGACCAGACCACACACTAGAAGGTGAAGCGACGACGACGACGACGTTTCGGTCCGTCCTGGACCCTTCTCAGGTCGATTGTGAGAATGTCCCAGTCGACTTGAGAATGGTCCAGGACGGACCGAAACGTCGTCGTCCCTTCACCTAGTGTGTGGTCTAGTCAACTTGATTTCTTCTTTATGACATCTCCCGTCACCTGTATACACCTGCGGAAAGGTTTTCTCCTGATGACTGCCATCAACACGTCCTTTCGAGTAGTACATCACATTTGGACGTGAAAATCCCCCCCCCCCCCCCCCTACGGCCAAAAATTGATGTACTGAAAATCAAAGCGACTCGCAAACATGATGTCCTCGTTTTCTATTCGTGGGTCCCCGGTTACGTCAGCTTCGGGCAAGTTAGTGCATCATTTTAGTGACAGTGAAGGCTGGAGAGGCAGCGCTTGAGGGCGGACTGCATGTCTAGAGACGCAGCGGAATAAATTTATTTCAACGGGAGACTGAACTATTCCTCAACTTATAGAAAACTGAATTTCAAGGGGGGACTGCACCATTCCTCTTTCAAGGGGGGACTGCACCATTCCTCTTTCAAGGAGGGACTGCACCATTCCTCTTTCAAGGGGGGACTGCACCATTACTCTTTCAAGGGGGGACTGCACCATTCCTCTTTCAAGGGGGGACTGCACCATTCCTCTTTCAAGGGGGGGACTGCACCATTCCTCTTTCAAGGGGGGACTGCACCATTCCTCTTTCAAGGGGGGGACTGCACCATTACTCTTTCAAGGGGGGACTGCACCATTCCTCTTTCAAGGGGGGACTGCACCATTCCTCTTTCAAGGGGGGGACTGCACCATTCCTCTTTCAAGGGGGGACTGCACCATTCCTCTTTCAAGGGGGGACTGCACCATTCCTCTTTCAAGGGGGGACTGCACCATTCCTCTTTCAAGGGGGGACTGCACCATTCCTCTTTCAAGGGGGGACTGCACCATTCCTCTTTCAAGGGGGGACTGCACCATTCCTCTTTCAAGGAGGGACTGCACCATTCCTCTTTCAAGGGGGGACTGCACCATTCCGCTTTCAAGGGGGGACTGCACCATTCCGCTTTCAAGGAGGGACTGCACCATTCCTCTTTCAAGGGGAGACTGCACCATTCCTCTTTCAAGGGGGGACTGCACCATTCCTCTTTCAAGGGGAGACTGCACCATTCCTCTTTCAAGGGGGGACTGCACCATTCCTCAATCTCACACTGCATACTTCCCCCTTTTCTTCCGCTAAGGTTTTCCTAAGTGTGTGTGTTCGTTCTTCACATGTTGCCTCGTCGAGAAAGTGCTCTGGTGTTCATTTCTCAACACTGGTGCAATTCACAATCCACCTGGATAAAATCCTTTTGAATAAACTGGAGGGGGCGGGAGGGGACCTTTGACAAGCCGCAGGTTTCCTGTCCTCGTCGAGGCCACTAGAAGGATGGTGGGCCTCGGGTAACTTCAGGCAAGGTAAGTAATAGTGGGCCAGTCAAAGGCACAGGAATATCCCTACAAAATATATAAAAATATAAAATTATGAAAAGTTTGTTTAATACGTTTTTAAAGATCCCAATTTCCCTCATCATGATGTGAGTAACAAAAAAGTTAGTCACTTAATGGGCAACTTTTGTGAATATTTTAAATAAGAGAAAACAGAATTTTGGGGCTTCCCGTTCTCGCACGCACTAGATCCTATGATCGCCGTTTTCTTTGAACGTTAATAGTCACCAACTTAAATAATTTGTTGTCGGGGACCAACCCGGCCTCTCAGGTAGTACGTCTCATTTTTATGCTATAGTCCCTAACATACTAAGGAAAGTAGCGGCTCAGAACTATCCACGTTATGCTTCGGAAGGTTAGGTTAGGTGGGTGGATTGGGTTCATGCGTTTCTGGACAGGATAGCACTATGTACTCTTGGTGAACAGCGGCATTAAGTCCAAGAAAAAAATTACCCAACCATTTCTGTTCCACCCCGGGGATCGAACCCGGGACCCTTTATTGAGTCAAGGGGGAGGACACACTTTAGGAGAGGGGTGTACAATGGTGTGAAAGCATAAGAGGATTACAAGGATTGGTGTGCAAGGATTACCCCCCACCAAGTGTGGACCAGCTTGGAGAGTGGGGATTGGGGAGAGGGACTGGGGAGGGAAGATTGGGGAGGGGAGATTGGGGAGGGGAGATTGGAGAGGGGGATTGGAGGGGGTCAAGATCACAAGGGACATGATGAAGATTACAATCGACTTGAGAATGGTCCAGGACGGACCGAAACGTCGTCGTCCCTTCACCTTCTAGTGTGTGGTCTGGTCAACAGGGGACATGACCTGGCAGCTGCCGTCCACAGACCACAACTGCACTCCTAAAGCCGGCCCAACCATCGTCCGGAACACGACGAAGGGTGTACAGCCTTACGAAAAACTCGTCAAAGGCGTAGGAAAGAATTGGGAGGAGGATAATTAGGAATGCATTATACACCATACAGCAAAATACAGCAGCTTAACGGCCATAGATAGATCCACTAGAGGCTGGTGGATCTGGTTAAGTACGCGTCCAAGTCGTGTGCTCGTATAGTATAAATAATATAACCAACAACAAGATGGTTGAACAACTTGTTTACCAGCAAGAACAATTAAGTTGCCGACCAGGGGGAAGGGGGGGGGGAGCAAGGAAGGAGCTATCAGGAGAAAGCGCCAAGTCATTACGACTATATAGCACTGGGAAAGGGGTCTGGATAAGGATTTGGGATGGGACGGGGGGAAAGGAATGGTGCCCAACCACTTAGACGGTCGGGGGATTGAACAGCGACTAGTGTGAAGCGAGACGGTCTCTCTACCGTCCAGCCCAAGTGGTTGGGCACAGAGCCTAATAACAGCTTTCAAAATACTGTATTGCTGTAATGGTCTTAATACATACAGATTCAATCTTTTACAAGAGCTGATTATTGCGGTTGAGATGGAAAATTGACAGTCGCAGAGCGTGTACTAGTCGCGCGTGGTGGCCTGAGGGAGACCGGTGAGTGAGTGAGAGAGATACTGGGAACTATAGTGGTGTTGGACGTCTCTGTATGTGATACATGTAGCTGCTTCTACACGCACGCACGCAGGCAGGCAAGCACGCAGGCAGGCAGGCACGCACGCAGGCAGGCAGGCAGGCAGGCAGGCAAGCACGCAGGCAGGCAAGCACGCAGGCAGGCAGGCAGGCAGGCAGGCAAGCACGCAGGCAGGCAGGCACGCACGCAGGCAGGCAGGCAGGCACGCACGCAGGCAGGCACGCAGGCAGGCAAGCACGCACGCAGGCAAGCACGCAGGCAGGCAGGCAAGCACGCAGGCAAGCACGCAGGCAGGCAGGCAAGCACGCAGGCAGGCAAGCACGCAGGCAGGCAGGCAAGCAAGCACGCAGGCAAGCACGCAGGCAGGCAAGCACGCAGGCAAGCACGCACGCAGGCAAGCACGCAAGCAAGCACGCACGCAGGCAGGCAGGCACGCAAGCACGCAAGCAAGCACGCACGCAGGCAAGCACGCAGGCAGGCACGCAAGCACGCAAGCACGCAGGCAGGCAAGCACGCAGGCAGGCAAGCAGGCAGGCACGCAGGCAAGCACGCAAGCACGCAGGCAGGCAAGCACGCAGGCAGGCAAGCACGCAGGCAAGCACGCAGGCAGGCAAGCACGCAGGCAAGCACGCAGGCAGGCAAGCACGCAGGCAAGCACGCACGCAGGCAAGCACGCAGGCAGGCACGCACGCAGGCACGCAGGCAAGCACGCAGGCAAGCACGCAGGCACGCAAGCACGCAGGCAAGCACACAAGCAGGCAGGCAGGCAAGCACGCAGGCAGGCAAGCAGGCAGGCAAGCACGCAGGCACGCAGGCAAGCACGCAAGCAGGCAAGCAGAGAGGCAAGCACGCACGCAGGCAAGCAGGCAGGCAGGCACGCACGCAAGCACGCAGGCAGGCAGGCGGGCACGCAGGCAGGCACGCAAGCACACTACCTCACCCAACACCTATCAAGGCCGTATTCTTCTCTAGTATACCAAGATCCGTTCCTCGTAACTCAAGCCCTTCAGCTCAGGGCTGACGAGCCTTGTTGCATATCTTTGAGGATTTTTCTGACCTTGACATGCAGGCAGGTCAGATGCCTTTTTCAGGCGAGGTATTCATGCCGGGCTGCATATTCAAGAATAGGTCTGACATACATTGTGTATGGGGCCCAAGAGATTTGTCCACGCTTTTGAAGGTGAGCTGACGGTCAGTTTGGGACAGTTTGATTGATTGATGAAGATTAAGCCACCCAAAAGGTGGCACGGGCATGAATAGCCCGTAAGTGGTGGCCCTTTTGAGCCATTATCAGTATCAACAGCTGATACTGGAGATCTGTGGAGGTGCGACTGCACCCTGCGTGACGGGAGATGTCTCCCTTGGGACAGTTTGGCGTAATTCTGCATATGTATGATGACTGATAAAGGTTAAGGCACCCAAGAGGCGGCACGGGCATGAATAGCCCGTAAATGGATATGTATGCTACCGGTATAAGATTTTGGGATACGTCTATACTGAAGTCTTTCTCCTTTTCTGATGCAAGAATCTCGCACTCCAATACTGCTGTACAGGGCGTCACAGGTTCTTGGTCCTCTGCTCATCACCGTGCACTTAGCTTGGTTAAATTCTAGCATCCAGTTTTTTCAGATCACTTCTGGCGTTTCACATTTGCTTTGTACTGTAGCTTCTGTACCATCTTAGGAGTTTTGCACAGTTTGCCTACTTATATGAGTAGACTAAGACCCACACCACGAGAGACATCTCCCGTCACGCAGGGTGCAGTCGCACCGCCACAGATCTCCAGTATCAGCTCTTGATACTGGTAATGGCTCAAAAGGGCCACCACTTACGGGCTATTCATGCCCGTGCCACCTTTTGGCTGGCTTAATCTTAATCAATCAATCAAACTGTCCCAAACTGACCGTCAACTCACCTTCAAAAGCGTGGACAAATCTCTTGGGCCCCATACACAATGTATGTCAGACCTATTCTTGAATATGAATGTGGGTCTTGATTGATTGATGAAGATGTGGCTTAATCTTCATCAATCAATCAAGACCCACACATTTCCACCACTCCACGTGATCTCTAACCCAACCCAACCCAGTCGATCCCAACCCAACCAGACCCAACTCAACGTATCCTGCTTTAACCGAAATAGACGCTGAAACGTGTTTCATACACGCTATCGACACGAAATTCCCTTGCATCCCGGGAAAGGTCATCAGTCATTGATCCTTGGGAGAGGCTCAATAAGTCTTAACACGTTTCCAAGTGCTTTCTGGCAGTCGAGGAACATGCAGTCCGTCTCCTTCGCTATTGTATCTGTGTCTTATTGAAGAACTGCGGCACGTTCGTCAGGATGTTCCTTGTTCGCTAGAACCTTGCTAGTGGTCCAAGGAAAACCCCGCACATCACGGGTCTCCAACTGATTGGAAAAGCGAGCCTAACCTAACCTTACACTACGTAACCTTCTTATCTTGAGGTTATCTTGAGATGATTTCGGGGCTTTAGTGTCCCCGCGGCCCGGTCCTCGACCAGGCCTCCACCCCCCAGGAAGCAGCCCGTGACAGCTGACTAACACCCAGGTACCTGTTTTACTGCTAGGTAACAGGAGCATGGGGTGAAAGAAACTGTGCCCATTGTTTCTCGCCGGCGCCTGGGATTGAACCCGGAACCACAGGATCACGCGTCCAGTGTGCTGTCCGCTCGGCCGACCGGCTCCCTAACCTAACCTTACACTATGTAACCCAACTTTCCTCTTTCCATAGCTCACAGTAAGCCTTACCCTACTAGTTTACCCTGCAACACGACAAACGCTAGCAACCAGGTACCTAATTACTGCTGGGAGAACAGGGAAGTACAGCCAAGGTCAGTCCTCCCGGGACTCGAACCCGTACGAAATGTGCAATAGGTGGTGTAGGAGGCAGGTTGGGGGGTGGGGGAGGGGGGTCTTCAGTGGTGGTAGTTAGCGTCTATGGGAGGTAGTTAAGCAGGTCCTAAGGCATACTGGTTGCTTGCTGATTGGGTGATAGGTGCTGGGTAAACACGGGTCTGGTGATGGAGATAGAGAGTGGCGGGGGGCAGGGAGGGTCGTGGAGGGGGGGCAGGGTCGTGGAGGGAGGCAGGGCAGGGAGGGTCGTGGAGGGAGGCAGGGCAGGGAGGGTCGTGGAGGCAGAGCAGGGGAGGGTCGTGGAGGGAGCAGGAGGAGTCATGTTGTCCTGCTCACGGGTGTATAACTGTTCAGCAGGTTGTGTGGGGCCACGGGCCCTCTGGGACAGTCTCCTGCCTCCCTCCACCTCCTCTCTCACCTCCTCTCTCACCTCACACCTCTCACCGCCAGTAATTTATTAAATAAGAAGTATAACTGTTTTGAAAATCCTTGAGCTTACGACAGAGAGAGAGAGACAGAGAGAGATATATAGAGAGAGAGAGAGGAGGGAGGGGGCAGGGGGAGCAGTGGGGGGGGGGGGACGATATCTAGGAGGGTCCTAGCACGTCCATTAGACACCATCACCTATTGCATTACACTCCCCCCCTCCTCCCCCCCCCCCCTTATCACCCCCCCCCAGACCAGAAAGTGTTGTCAACAATGTAAGAGGAACGCCGCCGCTTGAAAGAATAATTTAAGTTAAATAAAGGTCTATTAATTTTTGGAGGGTTATTTAAATATTTTAAACCAACGATTTATAATATAATAAAGTTATAACTACTAAATCTGTGGTACCGAACCTGCCCGTCCTGGACCTGTTAATGAAACCGTGACAAATGTGCTTGCGGGGATTGAGCTTCGGCTCTTGGATCCCGCCTCCCGCCCTATAATGAACTGGGATTCATTGATTGATGAAGATTAAGCCCCCCAAAAGGTGGCACGGGCATGAATAGCCCGTAAAACAACTGGGAGGACACTCGCCTGGATGTACTTGCGGGGGGTCGGGTGCCAGCTCCTCAGCCCCGCCATCAGACCATTCGTGGGTCAATGGAGCAACGACTCACTCGTGTGCTTCAGCTCCTGGGCCCCATACCTCCCACGACAATCTAAGTGTCAATCATCCATGCTAATTCCCGAGTGTATATATGTTTTAACACATTTTTATTAAAAGATAAAACTTGTACATTACGAAATCCTGCTGAAAAAATCTTCAGGAATAGTGGAACCGCCGGCTTTCTGTCCCCATTGAGGCCAGTAGAGACTGTGGCCCTCGGGTAAATTCGGGTAAATGACCTTGAGAATAGGCGGGTGCGCCTGTGTACACAGGCGCGCGCGCAGGCGCGCACACCGCCGCCGTAAGCACAAGTCGACTCAACCAATTGGATCCGGATTCGATTCACAAACGCTGAGCGAAGCCTCAGACGCCGTAAAGGTCAAAACATTACCGCAATTCTAAATTCAATAAGGGAAAAAATCCCCCACGAACAATATAGGGGGGTTCTTTGACAAGCCACCGGCTTCCTGTCCCCGCCAAGGCCACTAGATAGATCATCAGGTAAATTCAGGTTGGAATTCTGACTGACATCCGCCGGATTCTGAATTGAATTGGGATTGAAATTGGAAAATTTGGATATAACTGAATTCTGATTCTGAAATTCTGACTGACCTTCAGAAATTACCTGTTTTCCCCAGTCTTTTTTAAAGCCAATAGACTTGAGGACTCTTGAAAGGGACTATCAGGGGAAAGCGCCAAGCCATTACGACTATATAGCACTGGGAAGGGGTCAGGATAAGGATTTGGGACTATCGGGGGAAAGCGCCAAGCCATTACGCCTATATAGCACTGGGAAGGGGTCAGGATAAGGATTTGGGATGGGACGGAGGGAAAGGAATGGTGCCCAACCACTTGTGGACGGTTGGGGGATTGAACGTCGACCTGCATGAAGCGAGACCGTCGGGGATTGAACGCCGACCTGCATGAAGCGAGACCGTCGGGGATTGAACGCCGACCTGCATGAAGCGAGACCGTCGGGGATTGAACGCCGACCTGCATGAAGCGAGACCGTCGGGGATTGAACGCCGACCTGCATGAAGCGAGACCGTCGGGGATTGAACGTCGACCTGCATGAAGCGAGACCGTCGCTCTACCGTCCACCCCAAGTGGTCGGGTACGGGACTCTTGAGAGATTAAGAGCTAAGTCTGCAGCATCCTTGAACAAGAGCCAAAGGGAAAAAAGCAAGTGAATAACGGCTTTATAACATGAACAAGGCTCGGCCTGTCCCTGTTATAATGGTAACCAGTGTCTACAATTATTTTGCCTGAATTTACCTGAAGGATATCATGATCTCTAGTGACCTCGGCACGGAGACAGGAAGCTAGCGGCTTGTCATAGATGCCGCACATTAAATCCCGAGGATATTTTCTAATCTAATTTTGTACTGAAGTAATATCTTGACATTTTGCGGCTTCAGCGGGTAGGCGGTTCCAGATATTTATTTCCGGGAGCAAAGAGCCAAAGCTCAACCCCCGCAAACACAACTAGGTGAGTGTACACACACACACACACACACACACACACACACACACACACACACACACACACAGTGCATAATTTTAAAACCAGGTATGATAGGGAAATGGGACAGGAGTCATTGCTGTAAACAACCGATGCTCGAAAGGCGGGATCCAAGAGTCAATGCTCGATCCTGCAAGCACATATAGGTGAGTACATATAGGTGAGTACACACACACATGGGAAACAGAGCTCAGGGGAAAGACGGCCCAAGATATGATGGATTACATCACGCAGAAGTGCAAGGACGCAGCAAACAAGTTTGTCCCAGTCCAAAAGGAAAACAGAGAAATGAAGATGAGAAACCCATGGTTTAATCAAAGATGTAGGCTAGCTAAGCAGCAAAGTAAAAGGGCATGGAGAAACTATAGGAATAACAGGACACTGGAGAGCAGAGAAAGATACCAGAATGCCAGGAATGAATATGTCAGGATGAGAAGAGAGGCAGAAAGACAATACGAAAATGACATCGCAAGCAAGGCAAAGACTCAGCCTAAATTGTTGCATAGCCACATTAGGAGAAAAACAACAGTAAAGGAACAGGTTATGAGATTAAGGATAGGGGCGGAAGGATTCACTACAAATGACAAGGAAGTGTGTGAGGAATTGAATAAGAAATTCCAGGAGGTCTTCACCTTAGAACAAGGAGAAATTCCAGAGGTAAGTGAGGGAATAGCTAACCAGGAACCACTGGAAGAGTTTGAGATTACCAGTGGGGAAGTAAGGAAGTGTTTACTAGAGTTGGACGTGACGAAGGCTATAGGCCCAGATGGAATCTCCCCTTGGGTTCTAAAGGAAGGAGCAAGAGAACTGAGCCTACCACTCTCCATAGTGTATAACAAATCACTGGCAACAGGGGAACTGCCAGATACTTGGAAAGCAGCTAACGTAGTCCCGATATACAAGAAAGGGGATAGACAGGAGGCACTGAACTACAGGCCAGTGTCCCTAACCTGCATACCATGCAAGCTGATGGAGAAGATTGTGCGAAAAAAACTAGTGGAGCATCTGGAGCGAAGGAACTTTGTAACACAGCATCAACATGGGTTCAGGGATGGCAGGTCCTGCCTCACAGGGTTACTTGAATTCTACGACCAGGCAACAAAAATAAGGCAAGAAAGAGAAGGGTGGGCAGACTGCATATTTTTGGATTGTCAGAAAGCCTTTGATACAGTGCCACACAAGAGGCTAGTGCGAAAGTTGGAGATGCAGGCTGGAGTGAGAGGGAAGGTACTCCGGTGGATAGAGGAATACCTAAGCAACAGGAGACAACGAGTCTGTGTGAGGGGTGAAGTCTCAGATTGGCGAGACGTCACAAGTGGAGTCCCGCAGGGGTCAGTCCTCGGACCTATACTGTTTCTGGTATATGTAAATGATCTCCCAGAGGGTATAGATTCGTTCCTCTCAATGTTTGCCGACGATGCAAAAATTATGAGGAGGATTGAAACAGAGGATGATAGTAGGAGGCTACAAGATGACCTGGATAGACTGAGTGAATGGTCCAACAAATGGCTGTTGAAGTTCAACCCGAGTAAATGCAAAGTAATGAAACTAGGCAGTGGAAACAGGAGGCCAGGCACAGGATACAGAATAGGAGATGAAGTACTTAATGAAACAGACAGAGAGAAAGATCTAGGAGTTGATATCACACCAAACCTGTCTCCTGAAGCCCACATAAAGAGAATAACGTCTGCGGCATATGCGAGGCTGGCTAACATCAGAACGGCGTTCAGGAACCTGTGTAAGGAATCATTCAGAATCTTGTACACCACATATGTAAGACCAATCCTGGAGTATGCGGCCCCAGCATGGAGCCCGTACCTTGTCAAGCACAAGACGAAGCTGGAAAAAGTCCAAAGGTATGCTACTAGACTAGTCCCAGAACTAAGAGGCATGAGTTATGAGGAAAGGCTGCGGGAAATGCACCTCACGACACTGGAAGACAGAAGAGTAAGGGGGGACATGATCACAACCTACAAAATCCTCAGGGGAATCGACCGGGTAAACAAGGACGAACTTTTCAACACTGGTGGGACGCGAACAAGGGGACACAGGTGGAAGCTGAGTACCCAAATGAGCCACAGAGACGTTAGAAAGAACTTTTTCAGTGTCAGAGTAGTTAGCAAATGGAATGCATTAGGAAGTGATGTGGTGGAGGCTGACTCCATTCACAGTTTCAAATGTAGATACGATAGAGCCCAATAGGCTCAGGAATCTGTACACCAGTTGATTGACGGTTGAGAGGCGGGACCAAAGAGCCAGAGCTCAACCCCCGCAAGCACAATTAGGTGAGTACAATTAGGTGAGTACACACACACACACACACACACACACACACGTACGTGGGTATGTTTTCAAATGTAGATATGACAGAGCCCAGTAGGCTCAGGAATCTGTACACCAGTTGATTGACGGTTGAGAGGCGGGACCAAAGAGCCAGAGCTCAACCCCCGCAACCACAACTAGGTGAGTACACACAGACAGCCGGATATTAACTGGTCAACGTGTAGACCATTCAACCACGTCTATAGTGGTCAATAATACCTATTCAAGGTAGACAAACTGTCACCCGTGTTCTCTACTAACCTACCACTCACATCTACCTGCTACTGACCCCATCAATCTACCCCACCCTCCTAAAATGGAAGTACTTACCGTAAGTACTCGGTCGAAAGTACCAATATTTATATAATGGAGCTAATGGGGAAGCTTTAAATGGGATATATTTATATAAAACCTAACCTCACCTAGCTATCCTAGGCCTAATATAGTACATATATGTACTATAAGTACCGTAATATCAGCGGCGAAAACGTGTTTAGAGGAAATGAATAGGACAGTTTGGACCATTTTGTAGGACTACATAGAGGTCATTACTGGAGTCATCACAATGCTATACCTGACGCCATATATGCAATCCGTCCCCTGTACCACACCTGTCAATATGCTACACATGTGCACCACGGCTAAATGATTGTTTGCTGAGCCTATGGTACGTCCAGCGAAAACAATTTTTCTCCCGGAGGGATCTTACTGTACAGAGACCGGCTCTCTCTCTCCCTCCCTCTCTCTGACTCCTACCCAGGCTACACCACATCTTGTACAGGTGTACCAACGTCGATACACCTTTGTGGCCCCTTGTACAGGTGTACCAACGTCGGTACACCTTTGTGGCCCCCTTGTATAGGTGTACCAACGTCGGTACACCCTTGTGGCACCGTTGTACAGGTGTACCAATGTCGGTACACCTTTGTAGTCCCCTTGTACAGGTGTACCAACGTCGATACACCCTTGTGGCACCGTTGTACAGGTGTACCAACGTCCGTACACCTCTGTGGCCCCCTTGTACAGGTGTACCAGCGTCGGTACACCTCTGTGGCCCCCTTGTACAGGTGTACCAGCGTCGGTACACCTTTGTAGCCCCCTTGTACAGGTGTACCAACGTCGGTACACCTTTGTAGTACCGTTGAGTGAGGTAGACACGTGTTGTCATAGTCAAGGTGCGCGCGCACTGTCAACATACCTGGGCGAGACTACATATATATACTATATATCTATCCTGGGTACTAGCCGACTCGAACACCCGTCCTCTGAGGCGAGAAGCGACCCCCCTATACAAGGCAGCTATCCACTCAAACTCATGTCTGGCCTACGCTTGAAACAAGCCAGAGAGGTCATTATTTTACCCGGTAATCTGTATATTCATTCGGCATATTCATGATGAATGTATTCATCATACCAAGGCACTTGTTCGTGAGTAATGATACTCATCGTTGTTCTTGTCTGTTAGGAGTCAAATGTTATGTTCCGGTTACTTGGCGGCGGTAAAGTGAGGCTCTCAGCCACACAGCGTGATGGCTGGTGGTGGCTGGTGGTGGTGGCTGGTGGTGGTGGCTGGTGGTGGTGGCTGGTGGTGGTGGCTGGTGGCTGCTAGTGGCTGGTGGTGGTGGCTGGTGGCTGCTAGTGGCTGGTGGTGGTGGCTGGTGGCTGCTAGTGGCTGGTGGTGGTGGCTGGTGGCTGCTAGTGGCTGGTGGTGGTGGCTGGTGGCTGCTAGTGGCTGGTGGTGGTGGCTGCTAGTGGCTGGTGGTGGCTGCTAGTGGCTGGTGGTGGCTGCTAGTGGCTGGTGGTGGCTGCTAGTGGCTGGTGGTGGCTGCTAGTGGCTGGTGGTGGCTGCTAGTGGCTGGTGGTGGCTGCTAGTGGCTGGTGGTGGCTGCTAGTGGCTGGTGGTGGCTGCTAGTGGCTGGTGGTGGCTGCTAGTGGCTGGTGGTGGCTGCTAGTGGCTGGTGGTGGCTGCTAGTGGCTGGTGGTGGCTGCTAGTGGCTGGTGGTGGCTGCTAGTGGCTGGTGGTGGCTGCTAGTGGCTGGTGGTGGCTGCTAGTGGCTGGTGGTGGCTGCTAGTGGCTGGTGGTGGCTGCTAGTGGCTGGTGGTGGCTGCTAGTGGCTGGTGGTGGCTGCTAGTGGCTGGTGGTGGCTGCTAGTGGCTGGTGGTGGCTGCTAGTGGCTGGTGGTGGCTGCTAGTGGCTGGTGGTGGCTGCTAGTGGCTGGTGGTGGCTGCTAGTGGCTGGTGGTGGCTGCTAGTGGCTGGTGGTGGCTGCTAGTGGCTGGTGGTGGCTGCTAGTGGTGGAGCTCAGCGAGGCGTGGCGGGGACATCACAGTAATGTCCCAAGGCTCTCTCTACCACCTGTATGACGTCTGTACACGCGCGCGCGCATATGCACGCAAGCACCCCCCCCCCCCCAAACGATTAATGAAGACATAGGGGATTCGTAACGCAAGAGCTGAATCTCAACTGCAGCCACAGCTAGGGCAATACACAAAAGATTGGAGAAAACTATGGGGTGACTTCAGAGATGGTTGAAGCAATGGCTTCCAGACATCAACCCAGACAAATGCAATGTAATACGAGAGAAGATTACTGAACAAGACGAAATAAGACCCCGTTAGGAACACAAGGACAGCATTTAAGAACCTGGTCCAAGAGGCTTTCAAAGTATTGGTGACACAGATGAGGCAGGACCAGAGGACACGGGTGGAAGCTGGTGACACAGATGAGGCAGGACCAGAAGACACGGGTGGAAGCTGGAGACACAGATGAGGCAGGACCAGAGGACACGGGTGGAAGCTTGAGACACAGATGAGGCAGGACCAGAGGACACAGGTGGAAGCTGGTGACAGATGAGGCAGGACCAGAGGACACGGGTGGAAGCTGGTGACAGATGAGGCAGGACCAGAGGACACGGGTGGAAGCTGGTGACACAGATGAGGCAGGACCAGAGGACACGGGTGGAAGCTGGAGACACAGATGAGGCAGGACCAGAGGACACGGGTGGAAGCTGGAGACACAGATGAGGCAGGACCAGAGGACACGGGTGGAAGCTGGAGACACAGATGAGGCAGGACCAGAGGACACGGGTGGAAGCTGGTGACAGATGAGGCAGGACCAGAGGACACGGGTGGAAGCTGGTGACAGATGAGGCAGGACCAGAGGACACGGGTGGAAGCTGGAGACACAGATGAGGCAGGACCAGAGGACACGGGTGGAAGCTGGAGACACAGATGAGGCAGGACCAGAGGACACGGGTGGAAGCTGGTGACACAGATGAGGCAGGACCAGAGGACACGGGTGGAAGCTGGTGACACAGATGAGGCAGGACCAGAGGACACGGGTGGAAGCTGGTGACACAGATGAGGCAGGACCAGAGGACACGGGTGGAAGCTGGTGACACAGATGAGGCAGGACCAGAGGACACGGGTGGAAGCTGGAGACACAGATGAGGCAGGACCAGAGGACACGGGTGGAAGCTGGTGACACAGATGAGGCAGGACCAGAGGACACGGGTGGAAGCTGGTGACACAGATGAGGCAGGACCAGAGGACACGGGTGGAAGCTGGAGACACAGATGAGGCAGGACCAGAGGACACGGGTGGAAGCTGGTGACACAGATGAGGCAGGACCAGAGGACACGGGTGGAAGCTGGTGACACAGATGAGGCAGGACCAGAGGACACGGGTGGAAGCTGGTGACACAGATGAGGCAGGACCAGAGGACACGGGTGGAAGCTGGTGACACAGATGAGGCAGGACCAGAGGACACGGGTGGAAGCTGGAGACACAGATGAGGCAGGACCAGAGGACACGGGTGGAAGCTGGTGACACAGATGAGGCAGGACCAGAGGACACGGGTGGAAGCTGGTGACACAGATGAGGCAGGACCAGAGGACACGGGTGGAAGCTGGAGACACAGATGAGGCAGGACCAGAGGACACGGGTGGAAGCTGGTGACACAGATGAGGCAGGACCAGAGGACACGGGTGGAAGCTGGAGACACAGATGAGGCAGGACCAGAGGACACGGGTGGAAGCTGGAGACACAGATGAGGCAGGACCAGAGGACACGGGTGGAAGCTGGAGACACAGATGAGGCAGGACCAGAGGACACGGGTGGAAGCTGGAGACACAGATGAGGCAGGACCAGAGGACACGGGTGGAAGCTGGAGACACAGATGAGGCAGGACCAGAGGACACGGGTGGAAGCTGGAGACACAGATGAGGCAGGACCAGAGGACACGGGTGGAAGCTGGAGACACAGATGAGGCAGGACCAGAGGACACGGGTGGAAGCTGGAGACACAGATGAGGCAGGAATACAACAGGAATACAATACAGGAATACAACAGGAATAAACAGGAATACAACTACAAGAATAAACATTACATTAACCGTCCAGATGAAAAGCCGAGGGCTTTAGAGCTATTAATTGATACCGTAAGCACAAACAGGTGGATATAGACAGGTGTGGTAGAGACAGGTGTGGGGTATAAACAGCTGAGTACACACCTGCCTCACTTGGAAGTGTTGAGGTAGTGACCGTTACCAAATACCTGGCGATGAACAGTATGCTATGCTAAACCACCTTCGTCCTCCCCACCCCTCCCCCCTCCCTGGTTCCCCCCCTTCACCCCTCCTCCTCTCACCCCTCCTCCTCTCACCCCTCCTTCCCTCACCCCCCCCCTCCAGAATGCTCCTTCAACTGTGACTTACAGTACATGCTACTTTCTTGGTTCCGACTCGCTGGCGTTCCTTTACTACGTAAATGCCTCCTCCAGTACGATATCTTGGCCTCCATGAGTACGATATCTTGGCCTCCATGAGTACGATATCTTGGCCTCCATGAGTACGATATCTTGGCCTCCATGAGTACGATATCTTGGCCTCCATGAGTACGATATCTTGGCCTCCATGAGTACGATATCTTGGCCTCCATGAGTACGATATCTTGGCCTCCATGAGTACGATATCTTGGCCTCCATGAGTACGATACCTTGGCCTCCATGAGTACGATACCTTGGCCTCCATGAGTACGATACCTTGGCCTCCATGAGTACGATATCTTGGCCTCCATGAGTACGATATCTTGGCCTCCATGAGTACGATATCTTGGCCTCCATGAGTACGATATCTTGGCCTCCATGAGTACGATATCTTGGCCTCCATGAGTACGATATCTTGGCCTCCATGAGTACGATATCTTGGCCTCCATGAGTACGATATCTTGGCCTCCATGAGTACGATATCTTGGCCTCCATGAGTACGATATCTTGGCCTCCATGAGTACGATATCTTGGCCTCCATGAGTACGATACCTTGGCCTCCATGAGTACGATACCTTGGCCTCCATGAGTACGATATCTTGGCCTCCATGAGTACGATATCTTGGCCTCCATGAGTACGATACCTTGGCCTCCATGAGTACGATACCTTGGCCTCCATGAGTACGATATCTTGGCCTCCATGAGTACGATATCTTGGCCTCCATGAGTACGATATCTTGGCCTCCATGAGTACGATATCTTGGCCTCCATGAGTACGATATCTTGGCCTCCATGAGTACGATATCTTGGCCTCCATGAGTACGATATCTTGGCCTCTATTAGTACGATATCTTGGCCTCCATGAGTACGATATCTTGGCCTCCATGAGTACGATATCTTGGCCTCCATGAGTACGATATCTTGGCCTCCATGAGTACGATATCTTGGCCTCCATGAGTACGATATCTTGGCCTCCATGAGTACGATATCTTGGCCTCCATGAGTACGATATCTTGGCCTCCATGAGTACGATATCTTGGCCTCTATTAGTACGATATCTTGGCCTCCATGAGTACGATATCTTGGCCTCCATGAGTACGATATCTTGGCCTCCATGAGTACGATATCTTGGCCTCCATGAGTACGATATCTTGGCCTCCATGAGTACGATATCTTGGCCTCCATGAGTACGATATCTTGGCCTCCATGAGTACGATATCTTGGCCTCCATGAGTACGATATCTTGGCCTCCATGAGTACGATATCTTGGCCTCCATGAGTACGATATCTTGGCCTCCATGAGTACGATATCTTGGCCTCCATGAGTACGATATCTTGGCCTCCATGAGTACGATATCTTGGCCTCCATGAGTACGATATCTTGGCCTCCATGAGTACGATATCTTGGCCTCCTTCAGCCGGGATAGCACTCTGGATTCGTAGTTCTAAGGGTCCGGGTTCGATACCCGGTGGAGGCGGAAACAAATGGGCAGAGAAGCCTGGTCGAGGACCGGGCCGCAGGGACGCTAAGCCCCGAAATCATCTCAAGATAACACGCTGTCGGCTGTCTTACCTCATAGGGAATAAAGGCATGATATGAATACGGTCTAGTCATTTCGACTGCTAGGGATCGAACTCGGACCAGGAGGGATGGTTTAGGCACCGATTCACAACTGTTCGCCCCTGTTCACCCAGCAGTAATTAGGGACCTGGTTGTTAATCGATTGGTCGGTCGTGTTCCAGGGAAAACTAGTAGGGTAAGGCTTACCATGAACTATGGGAAGGGAAAGCTCTCAGCCTGCTAACAGGAGTCAACAGTCGTCTGCTCCTGTACCCTCCTGTGTGTAAAACTAGTAGGGTAAGGCTTACCATGAGTTATGGGAAGGGAAAGCTCTCAGCCAGCTAACAGGAGTCAGCAGTCGTCTGCTCCTGTACCCTCCTGTGTGTAAAACTAGTAGGGTAAGGCTTACCATGAGCTATGGGAAGGGAAAGCTCTCAGCCAGCTAACAGGAGTCAGCAGTCGTCTGCTCCTGTACCCACCTGAGTGTAAAACTAGTAGGGTAAGGCTTACCATGAGCTATGGGAAGGGAAAGCTCTCAGCCAGCTAACAGGAGTCAGCAGTCGTCTGCTCCTGTACCCACCTGATATAAAAAAAAGTTTAACGACATCATTAAGGGAAGTCCAGCCCTTAATGGCCAGACAGACCACTACACAGAGAGCCGCAACATTAGGACCCAATGGCATTCAAAATGATCCAGACGAGGTCACCGCATTGCCATTAAGTGTAAGTAGGCTGTAAGTCAGTACACACACCTCCACACACACCAACACACAACAGTAAACAGAAATAGGTGTTGCTGCTACACTCGACATCAAAAAAATCCAGAAATACCAATTAACCCGTGGCATAGACACACCGAGCTTCTGTTAGGCGAAAAACTTGTAATGAAAATCATGTACTTCTAACTGGTCCGTGAGGGACCAGTTAGAAGTTCAAGTTTGTTTAGTGTTGTGATTAAGAGAGGCAATTCTTACTGCAGCCTACCTCTTGGAAGCTGAACTAGTCGAATAAAAACGAACTAGTGGTACTAGTGGCTTTACAAGAATGTAAATACTTCTCTATGTATCCTCACAAACCCAATGTACCTTCTTGTATATAAATAAAAAAACTATGTATGTATGTATGCAGATGAGTCAATAACGTGGCTGAAGATATGAAGAGACGACGACGTTTCGCTCCGTCCTGGACCATTATAAAGTCGAAACGTCGACGTGGTCTCATCTTCTGATGTCTAATCTAAATTCAAGATGTGATGTTACTTAAAGTCAGGTAACAATGCAGGGGAACCAGTAGCGTGATCTCCAGGTACACAAGCTACCAGCTACACCACAGGCAGTAAAAGTTTCAGACCAACAGGTGCCAAACCTCATACTGGAGCGTGCAAGGCTCAAGCCTGCTATCCACAAATCCAGTTTTTTAAGTCGAAATCGCTGCTATCGTCTCGAAGGCAGCGAGGTCCTCAACCACCCTGTCTTTATCCTCTCCATTCAATTGTGCAATTCATAGTGACGTGGGTTTAACCTAAGAATAACCGAACTACTACTCACAGTTTAAGTGAGGTTTGGCTCAGTCTTGGCCACTTATGGTGACATAAGGAGCGTGGGAGAGATTCAATACGAGTCCCCTCTTCCTACACTTGCTGTGTCATGACATTCCTGGCTTGGGTCACTGGTCATTGTGACGCATTCTCTGTGTGATACTATGACATTCTGGAGTAATATGGAGGGTTGAGGCCTATGACAAGATGCCCCCCCCCCCTACACACACACGCACACACTATCCGAACAGACTGTAGGACGCGACAACCTAGATCCTGCTTCCACGCAATCCAGGCTCCACTTTCTTAATAGTTCGACACACTGGCCTTGTAAAGCTTTATGCTACGCTAGAAGCTATACCCAGCGGTGCCCGGGTCTCTCTCCCCCCTCCCCCTTTTCCCCTCCCATTTAGGATGCAGCAAGGGTGAGGAGGCCCGACACTCCGGAAACAGAAGGTGTTCGCGCCCTGGGATGGGTGTAGAGGCGTCTGCGGCTAGGCATAGTGAGGAAGACAGACTTCAAGAGGCACTCGGTAGGTAGATGAAGGGAGACGAGATGAATAAAATGCCATAAGTATATATTTAAAGTCACTATAGGTAAAATATGCAACCTGTCCACAGGGAGAAGCCCCCTCAAGGGAATGGATTAGGAACGATTACATAAATTGTGCTGTTATATACTCTCTATCCAGGGTTAGGTTAAGGTTTGGTTAGGTCTGATTTGTCTACGTTCAGGGCTTGCTGTTCCCGTCCAGGCCACTGGAGACGGTGGCCCTCAGGGCTTGCTGTTCCCGTCCAGGCCACTGGAGACGGTGGCCCTCAGGGCTTCCTGTCTCCGTCTAGGCCACTGGAGACAGTGGCCCTCAGGGCTTCCTGTCCCCGTCTAGGCACCAATATATTAGTATTAGCACTAATAGCCTCAAAGACACTGTCACCAAAGGAGATCGCGTCTGTCCCATCTTGCAGAAGCGAATCCCTTACCCGGATTTCTACCTTGTCATCCACGACGCAATCCGCAACCGTCTGAGAGACAGGTGGATGACCATTAGTAGTAGTAGGCATCCATCCGTCTCAGGAGACTATGGAGTTGCACTCTGGATGAGTCTGAAGTGACTATTGCCTGAATTGTCATACAGACAATATGACTAAAGTCATATTCGATGACTTATCAATGTCAAATTACGTACAGGATAATGTGGACACGAGATCGTCAAAATGTTCCTGGTGGTAGTTCAGGTGGTGTAGTTGGTGGTGCAGGTGGTGGTGCAGGTGGTGGTGCAGGTGGTGGTGCAGGTGGTGGTGCAGGTGGTGGTGTAGTTGGTGGTGTAGTTCCTGGTAGTGTAGGTGGCGGTGTTCCAGCAGGAACCTGGTGAAGCTAGAGGCTGTGGCTCCCTCACTACACAAGTCAACACTCTCACCATTACGTCTATCGTTTCTCACCAATCCCCAACACTCCCTCCCCCCCCCCCAAACACCACCACCACGAACTATAAGGCTGGAGTTCTCAGGGAATGACTCGAGTAACTACAGCGGCCCCTAGGGCGGTCAACGCGAGCTGGAGCCGTGAATCATGGGAAATCAGAGGGAACACCACAAGCGTTCCCTCTGTAACTTTTCATTACAAAAGTACCATGCAGAAGCCAAAACCCGCCAAACACACACAAACTACGACGTTGGTACAACGTTCGAACAAGTTTTGACACTTCCTAACCAGTTATAACAACCAATATAGCAAGTTGTAACAACGTTCTAATACGTCATAAACACGTTAAGACAAGATGTAACAACTTTATTACAAGTTGTAACAAGCGGAAAATAGAGACAGTTTCGGTTTGTGTTTCCAGGGAAGGTGCTATGAGAAGGGAAAGCTCTCAGCCTGCTAACAGGAGTCAGCACCTTTGACAGGCCGCCGGCTTCCTGTCTACATTGCATATTGCTATGCCATAGGATAGCAATATGCTGAGAGAGCAGGGAATGGGGGGGTGGGGGTGGTGGTGCACCTCTTCACTCGGCAGTAATTGAAGACCTGGTTGTAAAATGATTGGTAGGTCGTGTTCCAAGGGTAATTTATAGGGTTTGAGATTTGAGAAAGAAATGTCTCACAGAACGAGACATCATCCCACAAGGATTAGACACGTTGAACAAGGTTGTCAAGCGCCGCCTTAATGATTCTCTTGTCAGTTTAAGTGCGTCACTTAGCAACAATTATATTCCCTTGGCTATGGAGTAGTTGTTGATTAACGTATTTTGTAACTTACATATTTGGCGAATTCATAATTCCATCAAATTTGGCTGTAAATTATAAGAATTTGGCGTTGAGAAAGAAAACGGCGTCTGTAACACCAGTTATAAGTCGTCTGTGAACAGGATAAAAAAAAAATAAGATTGAAAGACAGGAGTCGAAGGTTCATGTCAGCTGCCTCCACGGACTGCCCGTGGACTGCCCATGTCTGCCCGCCTCCTCCGCGGACGGCGTCTGCCCGCCTCCTCCGCGGACGGCGTCTGCCCGCCTCCTCCGCGGACGGCGTCTGCCCGCCTCCTCCGCGGACGGCGTCTGCCCGCCTCCTCCGCGGACGGCGTCTGCCCGCCTCCTCCGCGGACGGCGTCTGCCCGCCTCCTCCGCGGACGGCGTCTGCCCGCCTCCTCCGCGGACGGCGTCTCCCGCCACGCTCACTCCGTGTGGAACTCTATCATAATATTTATGAAGGCGTCGGCTACGTCGAAGACGTCACTTGGGACGTCTTCGAAGGCTGCGTCTGGAGCGTCCTTGAGGATCACTTCTAGAGCCTTTATCAGTGTCCCTTTAGCACCCTCCTGCAGGCCGCCACCTGCACCCTGCAGGTGAGCACGACGCTTGCAGGCCGCCAGGAGTATGTGCCCAAACTGCTCATTACTGACCTTCCCGAAGGTCTCGTTGACCTTATCGGTAAAGGCAAGGGCTGCAGTCTCTAGGGCGGCGCCCCTGGGAGGTGCCTCAGAGGGGCGCCGGGCGTACACCAGGGCGTCGTAGCTACATCCGGCCAGCCAGACGGTCACTAAGGCCATTACGTGGAGTTTAATTTTCTCCATTAAGGTCAAGGAGGAGACATGGGTCCATACCCGGCTGGCAGCAGAGGTCACCCACCGGCCGACGCCTGTCAAGGTCAAGTTGACCCCCAAAACGCGGGTCAAGGGCATCAAGTTGACCCCCACGACGCCGGTCAAGGGCATCAAGTTGACCCCCAAGACGCCGGTCAAGGCCATCAAACTGACCCCCACGACGCCGGTCAAGGTCAAACACCCGTAAAGAATAAATGTTGACTGAGAGACCATTTTCTTGTTAATACACGAATTTATTTATTTTTTTATTTTAAGTTACTTTAGTTGATGGATTACTTATTAAATTGCGTTGTTAAGTAGGATGTGTTACGTAGACGACGCCTTATCTTGAGGTTATCTTGAGATGATTTCGGGGCTTTAGTGTCCCCGCGGCCCGGTCCTCTACCAGGCCTCCACCCCCAGGAAGCAGCCCGTGACAGCTGACTAACACCCAGGTACCTATTTACTGCTAGGTAACAGGGGCATAGGGTGAAATAAACTCTGCCCATTGTTTCTCGCCGGCGCCTGGGATCGAACCCAGGATCACAAGTCCAGCGTGCTGTCCGCTCGGCCGACCGGCTCCCTAAGTACACAAGTGAAACATCTAGCCCCAGGCAGATGAACACTGGAAAGAACAGACTTACAGCCGTGGTGATTGATTGATTGATTTAGATTAAGCCAGCCAAAAGGTGGCACGGGCATGAATAGCCCGTAAGTGGTGGCCCTTTTGAGCCATTACCAGTATCAAGAGATGATACTGGAGATCTGTGGAGGTGCGACTGCACCCTGCGTGACGGGAGATGTATCCCGTGTACAGCCGTGGTAGTTACTAAGGACAATAGTAGTCCTGTAGTTAGCTACACTAGTCAAGCAGTTAGGAGACCATGTAACCAGATAGCAGCAGCAGCAGAAACCAGGTAGTTAGCCCAAGTAATAGGGCAGTTAGTACCAGTAATCAGCCAATTACCACCAATAACCAGACAGTGCCAAGAGGTCACAGAACGAGACATCGCCCAAGACACGTTGAACAAGGTTGTCAAGCGCCGCCTTAATGATTCACTTGTTAGTTTAAGTGCGTCACTTAGCAACAATTATATTCCCTTGGCTATGGAGTAGTTGTTGATTAACGTATTTGTAACTTACATATTTGGCGAATTCATAATTACAAAATTCTCTTTTGCATTGTAGCAGACTTATAAACAAGTGGATGCCAAAACCTTCAATAGTTTCATATAAGAACATAAGAATGAACACAACTGCAGAAGGCTTATTGACCCATACGAGGCAGCGCCTATCTATATATCCACACAAACTCGTTCATATACATGTCTAACCCACGCTTGACACAATCAAGGGACCCCACCTCCACCACGTTACGCGGTAATTAGTTCCACAAATCAACAACCATGTTCCTGAACTAACGTCTGGGATGCTCTCGGACGCAGGTTCGAATCCTCGTCACGGCCCTTGTGGATTTGTTCATTTACTGAACCAGTATTTACCCAGCTCTTTTCTAAATCTAAACCTATCCAATTATACTTTGATATGACGATAGACGGGACACCAGAAGCGTTCACATAATTACACTTAATGTAGGGAGCTGGTCGGCCGAGCGGACAGCACGCTGAACTTGTGATCTTGTGGTCCTGGGTTCGATCCCAGGCGCCGGCGAGAAACAATGGGCAGAGTTTCTTTCACCCTATGCCCCTGTTACCTAGCAGTAAAATAGGTACCTGGGTGTTAGTCAGCTGTCACGGGCTGCTTCCTGGGGGTGGAGGCCTGGTCGAGGACCGGGCCGCGGGGACACTAAAGCCCTGAAATCATCTCAAGATAACCTCAAGATAACCTCAAGATAAGACAGCCTCAAAACTGAATACACACAGAAATCACAATAGCCTGATGTATCAAATGAACAAATCCACAAGGGCCTCGAAAATTCGAACCTACGGAATATAATAAAAACGGAATATATTTGGATATATTCACAGTAACGTTGTAGATATGATGATGCCTTACGATGAACGTAAATTATACGAGATTATTTGGCGTGATAATCACGATACGGTAGTTAAGAGCTGAATGACCCTACGGCAGTTAGCATATACTTACCGTAAAGAACTAGAGCGGCGTAGACAGGGCTGCCAACCGAGGGCTCATCTGGAAGGAGACAATCTATTAAATATCCGTTTCCTTTATTTCAAGTTGAAGGTCTTAATATACATAAAGTAAAAACTCCACAGGAGCCGTGATGAGGGTTCGAAACCATGTACTGGGTATCCCCCCAGGCACGCGTCTGGGAACACCCTATACATAGGTTCGAACTCTAATCAAAACGCCTATGGATTTGATCTCTGATATATCACGTTAAAGAGATTTCTCTATCTCATCAACACTTATAACACTTTAGGTATCTGTAATGAGATAATGTGAAAGTGTTATAAGCCTTAGGTTGCTAGTGGTTCGTAGTCCATTTCCAAGATCAATTTTAACAAATCCAAGCTAACAACATCCTGAAATTAAACAAACGCAGCCAAGCATAATTTAAACAAACGCAGACACGCATAATTTAAACAAACGCAGCCAAGCATAATTTTAATGTTAAAAAGCAGAGTTATTAACGTCTGGCGTGACGTCATCGGGCGTCATGGCTGCCAACCCTCCCGTACGCGGCATCTGCATCGACTTTAATCTTTAATAACGTTAAATAACTCTGGTTTTAATACTTAAAAAGTCTTAAATACAATACTAAGTAGTGGAGGTGTGTTTAAGAGTGTCAGAGAGGAGAGGTATTAAGGTTGATGACCTGTTTCGCTAATAATATATACTACAATACACTTATATGGTTGTATACACAGATCTGTTACCCCTATTTTATGTGTATACACAAAGTTAACTATTGTGTATTTTCACAATATTTTTCAATATTGTGTTATTGTGGTGAGTTTTAGGCCTATCCAACGCGAGAGAAGCCTATAAGCAACTAGGCTATCTTCTTGAGATGATTTCGGGGCTTTAGTGTCCCCGCGGCCCGGTCCTCGACCAGGCCTCCACCCCCAGGAAGCAGCCCGTGACAGCTGACTAACACCCAGGTACCTATTTTACTGCTAGGTAACAGGAGCATGGGGTGAAAGAAACTCTGGCGTTTTCTTGCCGGCGCCCGGGATCGAACCCGGGACCACAAGTCCAGCGTGCTGTCCGCTCGGCCGACCGGCTCCCTTATACGGTGTAAATATAGGTTGGATTAAATAACCTATGGCTTAAACATCCCATGGAGCTAATAACTCAACGTCTAGATATTAAATTATTTAAATAATATTGTGGTAAAAACCCAGCTTTTAATTATTTTTTTTAGGCTTTCCACAGAAAGTTATAGAACATCTGTTAGGTAAATGATAAGCAAAGGCCATTATTTCAGCGCAATTGACAAAACTGTAAACTTGTATGGCACACTTCTAACAATGTGAACATCTTGAAGCGTAAGTCTACTGATGTCAACATCTTGAAGCGTAAGTCTACTGATGTCAACATCTTGAAGCGTAAGTCTACTGATGTCAACATCTTGAAGCGTAAGTCTACTGATGTCAACATCTTGAAGCGTAAGTCTACTGATGTCAACATCTTGAAGCGTAAGTCTACTGATGTCAACATCTTAAGACAAACGTGTTGATGGAAGCGTCTCATGATAACATCTGATAAACGCCTTCTGATGCATATATCAAACGAAGAAAATAACATTTGATATTATTATTATTTAATAATATCAAATGTTATTTTCATAAGCATATGAAAATAACATATGCTTATTATTATTATTTTCTACCACAGACGTGGCCAGACATTTACAATGCTAACCAGCATATATACATTTTCTTCTGTCCTCCATGGACAGGGTTAGAGATGTGTTAAACATATAGTTCAGGGGTTTATTGACCAATCAACTGCATTTGGTAGTGCAGGATAATCTTGATTTGAATAGTATACGACTTCGGGATTTCACATGAGGTCCAGCCACTTGGTGCGGTCGGTAGAACCACAGTCTTGCTTCCTGCAGGTCGGAGTTCGATCCCCGATGGTCGAAGTGGTTGGACATCCAGCCACTATCGATATCGTGTCCTATCCCAGCTATCCTCATGTGCTTGTGTGTGCGCGCAATATAAAAACGGATAACCACGAAGGGAAAATGAAACAAGAAATTACTTAAGCGCTTGTTTGTAAATCAACACATCACCAAAAGCATGATTTGTTACGCATTTATTTACTAGCTTAAATTTATTTACTAGCATTTATTTATCGCTTAAACTAATTTATTTTTCACTTTTCCTTTCGCACAGGAGTACTCACATTATTACACATCCATATATGGCTTTATGTATAATGATCTGGAATGTATTAAGAAGCGGAACCGGACATAGGTGCATCTTATTAAGATGTGTTGGTGGTTTAGGAGTGTTGTGCTCGGGAGGGTTGGCAGGCCTGGCGCGCGGGAGGGTTGGCAGGCCTGGCGCGCGGGAGGGTTGGCAGGCCTGGCGCCCGCAGAGACCATCGCCCTTGTGAGGCCGACAGATGTTCCTGTTTATCATCTTCAACTGGTTACTTGCGCCTCTCACTAGGGATAGGAAACCCCACTAAATAATAAATGACTCAAGCCTGATTGCATTGCAAGTGTAATTAAGCGATAGGATTAAGCGATGTTTCAATTTAATCCCGATTAAGCTTTTAAGGTTTCGAGACTCTCTCTCTCTCTCTCTCTCTCTCTCTCTCTCTCTCTCTCTCTCTCTCTCTCTCTCTCTCTCTCTCTCTCTCTCCTAACTACTGACCTCAGGATGCAACTTAGAATAGTTGCCAAAATCCCGGGTACCTATTTACTACTAGGTGAACACACACATCAGGTGAAAGGAAACCTTTCTCAACGGACTATCCTGGAGTCCCTCGGTTGTGAGCCGAGGACGTAGCCTACTATGCTTGGCTAGTCTTCCTCTGAAGTTGATATATTAATTGTGGCACGCGGTTATCAACCATAGGCTAGGTTATCACCAACCACAGGCTAGGTTATCACCAACCACAGGCTAGGTTATCACCAACCACAGGCTAGGTTATCACCAACCACAGGCTAGGTTATCACCAACCACAGGCTAGGTTATCACCAACCACAGGCTAGGTTATCACCAACCACAGGCTAGGTTATCACCAACCACAGGCTAGGTTATCACCAACCACAGGCTAGGTTATCACCAACCACAGGCTAGGTTATCACCAACCACAGGCTAGGTTATGAACAAGATTAGACGTAAATAAACAGAGTTATTAAGACGATTATATCCTAACTAAATAATTTTACGATAACGGTCTCGATTGACAAGCTTGCTGTTTAAAAATCTTTATGTGCGCCGCAGTAAGTAATTATCTATGTAGATAAGTCATTCTCTATTAGATAATTAGGCGTGATTGTTAGTATAATTGATTTACATTGGACAGTTCAAATTTTCCAATATATGGAACCTGGCGACAGGCTTCGCTGCACCCGATTACGGATTTTTGAGAGTTTTAAAACATATTTTATCTTGTACTCAAATATCGCAGCGTTCCAAAGGTATGTATGTACACTGGAAACCAACTAGGGGCTCACCATAGCCCGTGCTACTTTGAACTTTTTGTTCCAAGTAGCAAATCTTAAAACAACAACCTAATATTCTTATATTTTGCTAAATGTGTATAGCAACGGTCTTGCTTCTTGCAAGGTAGGCGTTCGATCCCCGATGGACAAATCAGCAATGTAAGCCCACACTGGCTGTGTATACACACTGGCTGCCTGTCCCTCTTACACATTTAAAAAAAAAACATATTCAATCATGTGCATACAACCCGTTCTCGCACTTAGTCAATATTTGGCATATGAACAAGTGCGTATGTGACATACTAACATTACGTTGCATTAATACAGAGAAAACGGGAAGCATGAGAGGAACTGCATTAACCCTGGGAGACTGCGACAAATGTCACCATGCATAAGAGGTCAGTGGCCACCTAACCGTCTTAGAGAGTGTGTCGCCACGATTCTTAAACACTCTAAAGAGAAGGAAAAAATATCCCAACTGTGAAATTTATTGTCTTCGAGTGTCAACGCGAGACAGTTGGTTCCCATCACACTACCGTTATTTTGGGCAATTGTGTGTTCGGATATATGCAAATAATAATAATATTTTATTTAGGAAAAGTACATAGATGCAGAGTTACAAACATTCAGATTGATTTGTAGATAGAGCTAGTATATACAATACAATTACAATAAATGAAATACAATAAAATAAAAAATACAATAAATATAATACAATAAAAACATAAGATTTATTGCAGGCCTATTGGCCTATACGCGGCAGCCTCTATACATGTCCTCAGAGAGGTGTATTCATTTCTGTGTATACAAACTTTATTTTGGATTATGATAAAGTAAGATTAGTTAATTATGAAGAGAAAAACAAAGCTAATACCACTATATCAAGTTTAAGTACGTTTATTGAGACAATAAAATATATCTCAAAGGGATAGAGTAGATTAGGCTATATATCAACAAGGTGGGATAGGACGGAGGTAGGGAATGGTGTCCAACCACTTGGACTATAAGGGATCGAACGCGGATCTGTAAGAAGCTATTGTGGTTGATTAGCCTTATGTTGATTAGTAAACAAAAAATATTTCAAAGCGCGAAGAAAAAGATGTGATATGATAATTACGTACAAAATAGTAACAGGAATCGACAGAATTGATAAAGAATCATTTTTACAATCACAAGAGGACATTGGTTCAAACTAAGGAAACAAAGCTGCCGAAAAAAACATTAGAAAGTTCACTTTGACAGACTGGTAGACGGTTGGAACAAGTTTAGAGAAGGTGGTGGAGGCCAAGACCGTCAGTAGTTTCAAAGCGTTATATGACAAAGAGTACTGGGAAGACGGGACACCACGAGCGTAGCTCTCATCCTGTAACTACACTTAAACAATTACAAACACATACCTGATATTCTTAAGATCCGAAATTATGAAAACATTAACTTATGACAAATGACTTGACAGCCTTCCGGCGATCCTTCTCTTTAAATAATGTTATGACAAGTCTTTGCATTACCAAATTAACAAAAAAAATAAAAACTTACTTAAAAGAAAATTAATCATATACAAAACAACGCTAAAAAAATACCCGGATCAAATTAACTTAGTATTTACATAATATTTACATACAATTAAGTAAAACTGAATTATTACAAATTTTGGATGAATAATTAGAAAATTCCAGCAAACAGATTGACACAAACTAAAATAAATATATTTGGTGTGAGTAAAGGAGAAAGAACTAAGATACAGTCTCGCTCCATAACGACCACGTCGATATATCACCAGATTATATGCCATACTAGAATATACGAGCTAAAGTCTTATAAGAAACGAGAGAGAGTGGGAGGTTCCAGGTGCTATGCTAAGAAACAGTTTAATGTGTCGATGACTCGGCGACACGAGGCTACCAGCGGCACCCGAGTCCAGAAGCCAGATTCACGAAGCATTTACGCAAGCACTTACGAACGTGTACATCTTTCCTCAATCTTTGACTGCTTTGGTTACATTTATTAAACAGTTTACAAGCATGAAAACTTGCCAATCAACTGTTGTTATTGTTATAAACAGCCTCCTGGTGCTTCGGAGCTCATTAACTGTTTAATAATTGTAAACAACGCCGCCAAAGATTGAGAAAAGATGTACAGGTTCGTAAGTGCTGGCGTAAGTGTTTCGTGAATCTGGCCCCAGGAGCTGGATTCACGAAGCACTTATGAACCTGTCCATCTTTTCTCAATCTTTGGCGGCTTTGTTTACAATTATTAAACAGTTAATGAGCTCCGAAGCACCAGGAGGCTGTTTATACAGCCCGTCCTCCAAACAAAGATCCCAAAGTGATTCCATGCATCCGCCAAACCCCCTGTTTATGAATGAAAAACGGTTTACACACGACTCAACTGCTGATATTCGAACATATCCGGAACAAGTGCTTCACTGACGAATTTTGTTTGAACCACTTCGCTATAAATGCTTCACCCACGTACTACAAATGCAAATAATCGCCAACCGAACCTAAACACCTAACCTAACCTATGCCTATATATGCACAATATGCTAATATATTTTAATAATTTATATTTGAGAAAATTCTTGTTCTGAATGAACAGCATGTTAAAATTTATGAATGCGTCTGTGGGGGCGACCGCTGGATGTAATGGACTTGAGTCGAAGACGGGTTGGTTTATAACAACAACAACAGTTGATGTTTTCAACAACAACAGTTTTCAATAACAACAGTTGGCAAGTTTTCATGGTTGTAAACTGTTTAATAAATGTAACCAAAGCAGTCAAAGATTGAGGAAAGAAGTACGTGCGTAATTGCTTCGTGAATCTGGCCCAAGATCGTCTCTACAGCTGCACGAGTGTGTCCAGGCTATACAGTGCCTGTATTTTTTCAAATTATTGTATATTAACATTTTGTGTATAGTTAGACCTAAATTTGGTTTGGTTAAGTGTTCAGGTTCTGTTGACAATTATTTGTATTTGAAGCACACGAGTGAAGCATTTACTGAGATCCACTTCGAAAAGAGGACGTCAGCGAATCACTGTTCGAGAAATGTTCGAACTTCGTCTGTTGAGAGGCAGCTCGTCCTCCAAACAAAGATCCAAAAGTGATTCCATGCACCCGCCAAACCCGCTGTTTATGAATGAAAAGCGGTTTACACACGACTCAACTGCTGATATTCGAACATATCCGGAACAAGTGCTTCACTGACGAATTTTGTTCGAACCACAACGCTGTAAATGCTTCACCCACGTACTACAAATACAAATAATCGCCAACAGAACCTAAACACCTAACCTATCCTATGCCTATATATACACAAAATGCTATTATAATAATTTATATTTGAGAAAATTCCCGTTTTTAATGAACATGTTAAAATTTATGAATGCGTCTGTGGGGTCGACCCCTGAATGAAATGGACTTGAGTCGAGAACGGGTTGAGAGAGTCGTGTGTTAAATGGTTTTCACCCATAAAAAGGCGGATTTGGAGGATTTAAAAAGCGGATTTAACTAGCATATGACTTTTGAGGACCTGCTGTCTTCCAATGTGTTATGAGAAATGTAAAATTTATCACAAAGTTTATTTCTCTGGTTTAAGGTAACATTCCTTAGCTCTCGCTTGCAGTCTTTAAGTCGTCTGAGGTTTTAATGTGTATGGGACATTTGAGAAGTGTAATTAGCCGTTCTCAAGGTATCTTACCTTGATAAGTAATCGTGAGGAAAAAGCGCTAGGTCAGTATGACTATATAAGACATGGAAGGGACACGAGAAAGTTTGAACTGGGCAAAGTAAGATAATTATGAGAAAGCGCTAAATTAGTATAAATGTAAGGCACTTGGAACGGATTAGATGCCAGGATAAGAGGACTAGAGTGAATGAACGATGCTCACCCACTAGGACCATCGGTAATCGAACACCGACCCTGCAAGAAGTGACGCCATAGCAGTACCGACCGAAGTGGATTAACCAACCCATCTTCAAAATAATGAGTGAAATATATTCAACAGATTAAGATATGTCACATCATCTTGAGATGATTTCGGGGGCTTAGCGTCCCCGCGGCCCGGTCCTCGACCAGATCTTTTTGTTACACACCCTCAGGAAGCAGCCCGTAGCAGCTGTCTAACTCCCAGGTACCTATTTACTGCTAGGCGAACAGAATATCAGGCTGAAAGAAACTCTGGCCCATTTGTTTCTGCCTCCCCCCGGGGATTGAACTCTGAACCTCAGGACTATGAATCCGAAGCGCTGTCCACTCAGCTATCAAGCCCCTAACCTTCACCATAGAAAAAAAACTTTACACTTACCCAATCGAGGTCAGAAAGTTAAGTGGTAATCCACTAAGGCTCTGCGACACTTAACAATCACTTACACAGTAACAATCAACAAATACTCAATCGATTGTCCAACACAGTTTAAAGACAAACTAGTTAATAGATATGATAAATGTAATCCAGTTAAGCCACAGATGGATTACACTTCATCCATAGTCACGCTCTAGCAAATCACCATACAACTTGATTTGAATTACAGGACAAAATTAAAACTTCTCTCACGAGCGGCGGAGAGGCGAGCGTCACACCCTCACTCCGTCACTGCACGAGGGTTACTGATTCAACTTGAACTTGACAGCCGTCCGTGCTGCCAGATGGCATCAGTTGCCACACAGGTAATTACTTCCATGTTTTATCCCCCAGAAAACAGTAATAATGTTTTATACATGCGATGTAAACACAGATTTATAGCACTAGGAGAATTAATTATTGTAGTTTAAGCGTTGTAGAAGGTATCTGGTGCAATTGTAGGGACCCCAAATGTAGAAGATAAATAACAGAACAGTTTGTAGTTCTTTAAAGTCTTCATATATATATATATATATATATATATATATATATATATATATATATATATATATATATATATATATATATATATATATATATATACATACGTAAAGTTCACTTTTAATTCCTACCTGTTAGGAATGAAAGTTGATAACTGATTCCATGCCCAGGCAGAAGCAAATGGGCAAAAGTGATTTCTCCTGTGTTTACCTAGCAGTAAATAGGTACCTGGGAGTTGACGGTTGCTACGGGCTAGTTAGTGTTGTTGAAGATTCACCTACTCAGAAAAAAAAGATTCAAAGTAGCACAGGCTATGGTGAGCCCGTAGTGAACATTTTTGGGGAGGATGCGTGCATGTACGAGAGAGAGAGAGAGAGAGAGAGAGAGAGAGAGAGAGAGAGAGAGAGAGAGAGAGAGAGAGAGAGAGAGAGAGAGAGAGAGAGAGAGAGAGAGACAGAGACAGAGACAGAGAGACAGAGACAGAGACAGAGACAGAGAGAGAGAGAGAGAGAGAGAGAGACAGAGAGAGAGAGAGAGAGAGACAGAGAGAGACAGAGAGAGACAGAGAGAGACAGAGAGAGAGAGACAGAGAGAGAGAGAGAGAGAGAGAGAGAGAGAGAGAGAGAGAGAGAGAGAGAGACAGAGAGAGACAGAGAGTTTTTTAGTTTAGTTCATTTATTATGCACCCCATACCCATCTTGTGGGCGGTAGTGGAAAGGGTTACAGAGGCACATAATGGGCTCAGGGACTGAACCCCACAATTCATTTAGCTAAGCAAGTTACAATCTTGATGAGCTAGTTACAAAATTCAATATAAGTCGTCACAGAAAGAGAGAAGTATGTCTTAGTAAATATAAGATAAAATTAGATTGGGTATCAATATATTAAACAACTCACTGATATTTAGTGAAAGTGTATGATTTAACACGCTCAAAAGGCTGCCATACACACTTGAGATCATAGCTAGTGTAACTAGAAGAGTTCTAGGCACAAAAGGTTTCCATACAAACTTGACAGCAAAGTTGGCTCTAAGTGGGAAAGAGGGAAGATGAGAGAGTACCTATCGGTGGTGAAACAGAGATTAACTGTACGAGAGGATAAAGACTTAGATGTCTCCAGGTAGTTCCCAACGCCTCCATACCGTGTCCTTCATGGATATAAATACCCTGTCATCATAAAACCAAAAATCATCCATATCCCTGACTGTTGACGATGCTAAACTGATAACAATTTTAATTATTAAAATGTTATAAGCTGATAATTTTACATTTGATTTATTATTACACTTATTATTAAAATATTATATCATAAAATATGACGCAAATGATCAGAATTTAACTATTAACTTCGACTGGGACAGAAAGCCGGCGACTTGTCAAAGGACCCACCCCACTTTTAAGGGAGCCGGTCGGCCGAGCGGACAGCACGCTGGACTTGTGATCCTGTGATCCTGGGTTCGATCCCAGGCGCCGGCGAGAAACAATGGGCAGAGTTTATTTCACCCTATGCCCCTGTTACCTAGCAGTAAAATAGGTACCTGGGTGTTAGTCAGCTGTCACGGGCTGCTTCCTGGGGGTGGAGGCCTGGTTGAGGACCGGGCCGCGGGGACACTAAAGCCCCGAAATCATCTCAAGATAACCTCAAGATAACCCCCCTACTGTTTTCTGAGGAATTTTCCAGCTGAATTTGGGAGTATTTTCTTGGCATTTAAGAGCTTACTGTGTGTTTACAAATGTATTATAAACATTTTCTCACATATTTCATTTCACACATTTATTTTTTTACATTGTGATGCTTTTGATGTATTCACTCAACACTAAAAAAATACTTATTTTGGTTATATAATGAAATGTATCATTTTAGAAAGATTTACTTATTCAGTTGAGCCTCGTCTTCGCTTTCAATAATTTTCTAAATGTTCGGGTGCCACAGGGGAAAGTGCCATGACCGGAAAAGTGCCATGACCGGAAAAGTGCCACATGGGGGCTTGACATGACCGGAAAAGTGCCATAGGAGGAGTACCATGACTGGAAAAGTGTCACAGGAGTACCATGACTGGAAAAGTGCCACAGCGAGTACCATGACTGGAAAAGTGCCACAGCGAGTACCATGACTGGAAAAGTGGCACAGGAGGAGTGCCATCACCGGAAGAGTGCCACAGGAGGAGTGCCATGACTGGAAAAGTGCCACAGGAGGAGTGCCATGACTGGAAAAGTGCCACAGGAGGAGTGCCATGACTGGAAAAGGGCCACAGGAGGCGTGCCATAACTGGAAAAGTGCCACAGGAGTGCCATGACCGGAAAAGTGCCACAGGGGGGGAAGGTAGTGGGAGATCATGGAGTTCCCCATGATCTGGGGGAAACCCCATGAACCGGAACACCGCCTTTCGTGTAAATATATGTTAGCTTTCAATTTGTATCCTCATCATTGTAATTTTATAGCCTGTGCTTCATCAATATAAATCTTGCCGCTCTCATTGTAAGCTGTGTGTGTGGCTTGTTCACCGCTGTTCACCTGTTCACTCCAGTCACATCTGCCTCGTCTGTGTCAATTATGTCAGAATTATGTTTTGAACGTGTCTGTTTAAAGTAGAGGAAATAGATGTTTTAAATCAGAGTTTTACTAGAGAATATTTATACCCCTTGGGGGGGGGGGAGGGTTCTCTATTACAATTATCTACCAATTTTGGATTAAAATGATCAAAAACCTTGCTTGATCAGAAATCAGATGATCAGAAACCTTGCACGATATATATACATATATATATCGTGAATATATATAAAAAAACAGCTAAAATCTCACAATATATTTCTAACTTGTGTGTTTATGGTTTGCCGTTTTTCTTCTAAAACAAAAAATGATGATAAATAAATGATGTGGCACTTATCCTTATGGTTTTCTTTTACCTGTTGTGTTCTTACGGAAGCCCCGGAAGCACCTCAAGTTCTTAGCTACTCATATATGAAGCAAAACCCAGCTATTGATATGTATTTTTTTAGTTATACAGTACAGGTAACTGGTGGGACTGGTGGTGGTGGTGGGCCAGTCTTCTATAGCCTAGTGAAGGGGGTATTGGGGAGAACATGTTGGGCAATCTTCTGACGACCACAATCTTTTTGAGGACAGTCTTAGCAAAGCTTTATAAGCTACGAATGTAACCGAGACTCGTAGTATCAGCTTTTGCTACTGTGATCAATAGCCTAAGCTTGTGGTTCCTAATTTAAATAAGCTTTATAACCAAATCACACACCAGAAGATTAGATTAGATTTTTTATTCAGGTAAAGGTACATACATTGAAGATGAGTTACAAACATAGTGTAGGATTTAAAGATAGAGCTAGTACATACAATACCTAAAGCCACTAGTACTCACAGCGGTTTCGGGCAAAGATGAAGAGACGACGATGTTTCGGTCTGTTTTGGACCATTATCAAGACACACGACTTGATAAAGGTCCAAGAGGGACTGAAACGTCGTCGTCTCTTCAAGTTCAAGTACGTTTTTGAGACAATAAAATCCATCTCAGACGGATAGAGTAGCTTAGGCTATTTCTACCCTCAATTCGTCTCTTAACCTTCTGGTGTGTGTGGTTTGATCAGCAAATCTTCAGTCACGTTATTGTGACTCATCTTCTTCAATAAACTTATCTTAAATAAGCCATCAATCCACATCAATCAGCCACAGCACAGAACAAAATTGTGAAGTCAAGAGAATATAATTTAACGTGAGTTTCCGGCATTGTGGAACACCAATCCCACTTCCTTCGTGAGGTCGTACTCAACCTTGAGTTGAGTACGACCTCACTGTGCCTTCCAGCTCGTAAACTGTTTAATAAATACAGACGAAGCCGCCATGATCAAGCAAAGATGTACAGGTTTCGCAAGTGGACGGCGTAAATGCTTGATAAAGAGTTCTGCCCGAGGTTCAAACCTCGAATTGCCAGTTTGCAGGTCTCAGAATCTTCCGATAGTTCTTATTAATGCCACAGAACTGCTCTAGTCCAGGAAGAGTCCAATGGGCACCTATCCTTACCTACTCGCCCCTCTCCACCTTGTACTTGGTTGTAAAGCAAATGACGGGTCGTGTTCCAGGGGACAACTAGTAGGGTAAGGATGGCTATCAGAAGGGAACGCTCTCAGCCTGCTAACAGGCGTCAGGCGTCGTCTGCTCCTGTGTAAAAATATATATTTATTGAGTAGAATAGCGGCCGCAAGTGCTGACGGACATGTTGGATGGAAAGCACGTTGATTGTAAAGGCAAACTGATGGTGTGTGTGTGTGTGTGTGTGTGTGTGTGTGTGTGTGTGTGTGTGTGTGTGTGTGTGTGTGTGTGTGTGTGTGTGTGTGTGTGTGTGTGTGTGTTACTTATATATACACAGTGTAGGAAGCAGGTGGTGTGGCGCTGTGTGGTGGGATGCCACCTGTTGCTAGCTCCAGTCTCCCCCACCACACACACAAACCCCGTCTCGGTATTTACAAAATTACATCCCCTACACATATATCAATTTTGCATGCATAACGAACGTGAGACCAGCCTGACAAAGTATGCAGCGCACACTGAAGGAGCCAGATTCGTGGCTGCAGAAGGGATCCCATGAGCCAGAGTTCAGGCCAAGAAGCAGAGCAAGGGTAGCATAGGAATCGAAGAAAGCACATCACCTCTTCATTAGATCTTCCGGGTGTTGCTTACGAGTGTAAACAAATCCATGAATCCACTCATCGCATTATGTACGACACTGAGTCAAGCAAATACATATACGACCCTCTGAAGCAAGCAAACACATGTACGACCCTCTGAAGCAAGCAAACAGATGTACGACCCTCTGAAGCAAGCAACACATGTACGACCCTCTGAAGCAAGCAAACAGATGTACGACCCTCTGAAGCAAGCAACACATGTACGACCCTCTGAAGCAAGCAAACACATATACGACTCTCTGAAGCAAGCAAACACATGTACGACCCTCTGAAGCAAGCAAACACATATACGACTCTCTGAAGCAAGCAAACACATGTACGACCCTCTGAAGCAAGCAAACACATGTACGACCCTCTGAAGCAAGCAAACAGATGTTCGACCCTCTGAAGCAAGCAAACACATATACGATCCTCTGAAGCAAGCAAACACATGTACGACCCTCTGAAGCAAGCAAACACATTTACGATCCTCTGAAGCAAGCAACACATGTACGACCCTCTGAAGCAAGCAACAAGATGTACGACCCTCTGAAGCAAGCAAACACATATACGATCCTCTGAAGCAAGCAAACACATGTACGACCCTCTGAAGCAAGCAAACACATATACGATCCTCTGAAGCAAGCAAACACATATACGATCCTCTGAAGCAAGCAAACACATATACGATCCTCTGAAGCAAGCAAACACATATACGATCCTCTGAAGCAAGCAAACACATATACGATCCTCTGAAGCAAGCAAACACATATACGATCCTCTGAAGCAAGCAAACACATATACGACCCTCTGAAGCAAGCAAACACATGTACGACCCTCTGAAGCAAGCAAACACATATACGATCCTCTGAAGCAAGCAAACACATATACGACCCTCTGAAGCAAGCAAACACATATACGACCCTCTGAAGCAAGCAAACACATATACGATCCTCTGAAGCAAGCAAACACATATACGACCCTCTGAAGCAAGCAAACACATGTACGACCCTCTGAAGCAAGCAAACACATATACGACCCTCTGAAGCAAGCAAACACATGTACGACCCTCTGAAGCAAGCAAACACATATACGATCCTCTGAAGCAAGCAAACACATGTACGACCCTCTGAAGCAAGCAAACACATGTACGACCCTCTGAAGCAAGCAAACACATGTACGATCCTTTCAAACAAGTTGATAAAAACGGTATGTTTTGATTTATGTGAATTTGTCAGGTAAGGCAGGTGTGGAGCGGTACAAGTGTGGTGTAACAGGTATGTAGAGTGCTACAGGTGTGTGTGTGTGACGCAGAAGACCCATGCGCGCACACGTCATATGGCACAGTGCCACTGGCACCAATATGGCGCCATAATTGAGAGATAAGGAACCATTCAAGTCCTTGTATACCACATATGGCAGACCAATCATGGAGCATGCATCTCCAGCATCATGGAGTCCATATTCAGTCAAATACAATACAAAGTTTGATAGAATTCAAAAGAATGGAACGTGACGATTCCCAAGGTATGAGTTATGAGGATAGGCTACATGAACTGAACCTCACGTCGCTGGAAGATACAAGAGTTAGAGGAGACATGATTACCACATACACAATTCTAAGGGGAATTGATAAGGTTGATAAAGACATGATTTAGCATGAGTGGCACTCTCACAAGAAACAAAGATGGAAGCTGAGTACCTAAACGAACCACAGAGACATTTGAAAGAATGTTTTCAATGTCACTAATTGACAAATGGAATGCATTAGGCAGTGATGTGGTGGAGGCTGACTCCATACATAGTTTCAAATGTAGATATGATAGAACCCAGTAGGCTCAGGACACTAGAATTGTTAGGATATTGAGAGGCGGAGCCAAAGACCCGAAGCTCAACCCCCGCAAGCACAACTACATAATTACACACACAAATAATTATTCATACAACAAGATAAAAGCAGTTCATTGGTGTTGTCGGTGACAGGAAGCCTCTACATAGTCCTCTTAATCCCAGGTCAACCTTAGACATTTCACAGGAAGCAACCCACAACAGGTGTGTAATATGACTAGGTGTGCAATAAGTCACCATATGCCTGATCTTGCCGTTAATTAAGGCAGTTATCACGTGTTATCTTGAAATAAATCTTATCGCTAATAACTCATACATTCATCAGTTTATAAAGTTCTGTGTAGACAGCGTAATTAAACGCTATTTAAGGTAATTATTCCATAAATTGTGAACTATAATTGGGTAACTGTAATGTGTTGGTGTTGTTTGGCGACATTCTACCTGAAGATGGTTTCGAGGGTTGTTCTACCCTGAGTTGCAAGGAACCTGACGGCTGAGTGGACAGCGTTCTGGACTCGTAGTCCTAAGGTTCTGGGTTCGATCCACGGGCTGCTTCCTGGGGATGTGTAACAAAAAGGAGGCCTGGTCGAGGACCGGGCCGCGAGGACGCTAAGCCCTGAAATCATCTCAAGATAGCCTCAAAAAGATAACCCCTCAAGCCCGAATTGTGGCAACTTGGTCCTTCAGACATCAGAAAGGCGCCGAATCGTTTCCGTCCTGCCCGGAGATTGAACCCGGGTACCGCAATTGTGAGCCAAGAACGTAGTCCACTATGCTACCATAAGTTACACAGTTAAATAATGACAATTATGCACCTAGGCTGCTTTCCTTACTTCCGCCTGTCAGGTCAATTATTTTTGTTGATTATTTATTATACATTATGACGCAAAATGCCAGGATAACCATGCCAATTATGCTTATAAGTCGCCACAGTTTGTGTTAACGTGAAACAACAAAGTAATTATCCAGGCAGCTCGGAGTGGCAGATGTTTTAAAGCGACGTCGCCACAGATGTTTTAAAGCGACGTCGCCACTACACCCAGAATTGTCGTACCTCGCGCTACACCCGCGACGCGTTGTCGTGGATAACTTAAGCAGCGACAACGTCAGACTTTGTGTCGTTCAGAGGGAGATAGTTGATTGTGGGAGGGAGATATGGGTGGGGGAGGTGACTAGACGGAAAGGAAGAGAAAAGGAGTATGGGGGGGGATACCGAGAGGTGGGAAGGGTAGTGTGTGCAGGTGTCCGTCAGTATACCCAGTGAGGTATGACAGCTTTCCCTCTCACTGGGTTAATGTTTGGAGCCAAATTTCTTTATGTCCGACAGTGTCTTCCATATTTGCTCTCTCTCTTGACGTACACCTGGCACCCATCTGTTTGGTTATCGTGTTGGAGTGGCAGTTGTTATATATCTGGCAACCACCTGGTTGGTTATCGTGTCAGAGCGGCAGTTGTTATATATCTGGCACCCACCTGGTTGGTTATCGTGTCAGAGCGGCTGTTATATATCTGGCACGCAGGGGGTGGGTAGCTATCATGTAGGTTTGGTAGCTATCATACCCCTGGCTCACATGGGTGGCGGATATCGTGTCGGAGCCACTCAGGACATATGTGGGAACTGGAAACACAAGTTAAGAAATATAAAGAACTAATCATGCCCTGTATGAGTCGTCAACAAGTGGAATGCACAGAAAGAAGTTGTAGAAGCCACCTCCATCCACAAATTTAAGATTCGACAAAGAATTCAAATTTCAGAATAGTTCAGTTATACCGCAACGGGTTCAAGAAGGATAGTAAGGGGGGGGGACAGTGAGAGGCGGGGCCAAAGAGCTAAAGTTCAACCCCCCAACTAGGCGAGTACTGATAGTAAATTGTAGTGAAGAAACTCACGAATAGACGGATCCTTGTTGCCTTGTGGGGCTCTGACCCCATTTTCTGTGGTGGCTGGGGAGCAGAGGGGTCACTAAGGTAACTTTCTTGCCCATCGGTGGTGGTGGTGGTGGTGATGGTGACGAAGGTGGTGGATAGTGAATGTGGTGACTGTAGCTGCTAATATTTCTTCGACTCATTTGCGTTTCCAGCTTCTTCTTATGTCCTACTTTCTCTCAATCTAAAGAGGCTATCTTTGTCCACCTTATCTCCTCCCCATCAGTATCTCGTATGTAGTGATCATATCTCCTCTATTTCTTCTGTCTTCCTGGGTTTTAAGCTCCAGTTTCCTCAACCTGTCCTCATAGCTTAACCCTTTTGCTTCTGGCACTAACCCTGTTGCAAATCTGTGTTTGTTCAAACCTAATTTTATGATTCATAACGTATGGATTCCAGGCCGTATGTTGTGGGAGCTATGAAAGTGTGTCGTGAGAGTGTGTTATGAGTGTGTGTTATGAGTGTGTTGTGATTGTGTTGACTAGAGCAGGCCAGCTGACAGGGTTGTGCTAATGGACGGAGCCAAGCAGGTCACAGTGTGTGTGTGCATTAGAGAGAGTTAGACCTTTCCTGATTGAGCCCTATAGGCTGCGAGATGTGGCTCTTGGGCCCCGCCTCCTATGTCTATTAAATCCTGGTGCATCTATACTTCTTTTCATTTCACGCATTCTGGGTAATGTATTTCCAACTTCCAGCTATGTCCCCTGATTGCACGTCCCCTCGGCTGGGATGGACTATCCCTATCCATCTCGACTACCCTTTCCCTAGTATCTTGCACGTCGGGATCATATCTATTGTCTCTGTATTATAAGATTATACTTTTCTTTCGCTTGGCTCTCAAGATTTACTCATTTATATTCTCTAATGAGATCAAAAACATTTTAAAAAGTATTTTTTTATGAAACTGAAGATGAAATTTAAAAAGTGGTAAGCAGGAAAAGATTTTAAATTATATAAAACCTTTGAAACGGATATATAACTTTGAAATAGATATATATAGTTTTCAAACAAATTACAACAAAAAAGTAGCTGTTAATACTAGTTTATTTGATGTGTATTTATTTATTTATTTATATATATACAAGAAGATACATTGGGATTGTGAGGATACATAGCACAGTAATTATTCTTGTAAATGGTATTGTGTGTATATGTTGATGGCCTCGTAGCCTGGTGGATAGCGCGCAGGACTCGTAATTCTGTGGCGCGGGTTCGATTCCCGCACGAGGCAGAAACAAATGGGCAAAGTTTCTTTCACCCTGAATGCCCCTGTTACCTAGCAGTAAATAGGTACCTGGGTGTTAGTCAGCTGTCACGGGCTGCTTCCTGGGGGGTGGAGGCCTGGTCGAGGACCGGGCCGCGGGGACACTAAAGCCCCGAAATCATCTCAAGATAACCTCAAGATGGCGATGTTGAATGAGGTTAGTTTTTCTGTGTGTTGTGATGTTTAGTAATGTGTTGCTTGGATACGAAGGTGTAAGAGTTGAGCTATACATTGCAAACGTCAGTGGGGATTTAGGGAATGCAATATTTTCGCAATTGTGTGTGTAAATTGTGAAGTTGGTTTGAAGATTTGGAAGTTAAGTTACAGCCTAGTATGAGGGTGGTGCGTGAGGCTTCTGTCGCTTGTGTGTGTATTATTGTGTGTTTTTGTTGTATATTTGTGGTGAAATATGTGTTTTTTGTTCTTTTATTTAACTGTTTGTGTGTGTGTCTCTGTCTTTGTCTCTGTCTGCCTGTTTCTGTCTGTCTGTCTGTCTGTCTGTCTGTCTCTCTCTCTCTCTCTCTCTCTCTCTCTCTCTCTCTCTCTCTCTCTCTCTCTCTCTCTCTCTCTCTCTCTCTCTCTCTCTCTCTCTCTCTCTCCACCACAAGAGCCACGCACTGTGAACGTGCTGACGGCAGGTGTGTGTTCTATTGTCCATCACCACCACCTGTTTGCACCTCCCCCCCACGCCTGCTGGTGTGTGTGTGTGTGTGTGTGTGTGTGTGTCCACCACATCACCATGGTTCGCTGCTCTGACACTGAAATTATTTGTAATGTCTCCGTGGCCCATTTGGTTGCTTAGTTTCCATCTATGTCGGCTTGGTCGTGTACTACCTCTGCTAGGTAGTCTGTTCTAATCGGCCTTGTCTATTTCCCCGAGTATTTTGTATGTGGTAATCATGTCTCAATCTGTCACTTCTCTCTTGGCCCCCCAGGACCTCCCCCCACGCTCCTTCGACTCTTGCACATGTATATTTAACCCAAAAATTGTACTATAGGAATTCGTTCTTTACCTGAAGATGTCCCAGATAAATCCTTCAATAACTCCTACAGTTTCTTTACCATTAATATCGGTAACTTGATTGTTCTTTTTAATGCTGATACTAAGAAAATAGTAAGAAGCTGTTGTTGTTGTTTAAGATTTGCTACCTGGAACAAAAAGTTCCAAGTAGCACGGGCTATGGAGAGCCCGTAGTTAGATTGAGTAAGAAGCGTAGAAAGCTTACACTATAAGACCAACAATGACAGCAATGTGATCATATTTAACCAAATATGTATAAAGGAACATCTGCTGCCAAGTATATTATATAATAAATATATTCAATAAGATGATCTGAACAATTAAAGAATAGTCCAGCAAGTGGCCACTAGAGTTTAACTCCGGCAAGTGCAAATGAACTGCCATCAGGTGGGTGGACACCATGAACCATATGGGCGTGAAAACCTTCCTGGGGCCAGATTCACGAAGCAGTTACGCAAGTACTTACGCTCGTGTACATCTTTCCTCAATTTTTGACGGCTTTGGTTACATTTATTACACAGTTTACAAGCATGAAAACTTGCCAATCAACTGTTGTTATTGTTATAAACAGCCTCCTGGTGCTTCGGAGCTCATTAACTGTTTAATAATTGTAAACAAAGCCGCCAAAGATTGAGAAAAGATGTACAGGTTCGTAAGTGCATGCGTAATTGCTTCGTGAATCTGGCCCCTGGAATCTGGCAAAGGAAGAGACTTGGAGGTTGTGGTTACACTGGAGCCGGTGTAACAACCGGGCACAATCAGCTGCACTTGCATGGTAGGCCTACACAAGACCTACCTTGGCTGGGATGTGGTCAAATAGCCTACACGACGGTTCGATAATGCTCGTCTTCCTAGTGCTAAAACCTGTATTTATCGTTAGGTTAGACTGTGGTAGCTTAAGTTACGATGTATTAGCTTAGGTTAGGCTGTATCAGCTTAGGTTACGCTGTATTAGCTAAGGTTAGGCTGTGTTAGCTTAGATTAGGCTGTATTAACTTAGATTAGGCTGTATTAGCTAAGGTTAGACTGTATTAGCTTAGATTAGGCTGTATTAAACTCGGTTACATTTGGCTATAAATGCCTATATGATTGTAATGTATTCTTATGTAAACACACATGTTTCATTTATTATTATTATTATTACTATTATTATTTTGGAAATTCCAGTCACTTTTGCACCAAATATTTCAGACCAAAACAATCCAGAAGAAATAGCAGGTCCTTTTCTGTCTCTCTCACTTCCTCTCCAACCCCAAACTCATCATATCCACAAATATCCAAGACTCAAGCATTCATCCAACCCCAAACTCATCATATCCACAAATATCCAAGACTCAAGCATTCGTCCAACCCCAAACTCATCATATCCACAAATATCCAAGACTCAAGCATTCATCCAACCCCAAACTCATCATATCCACAAATATCCAAGACTCAAACATTCATCCAACCCCAAACTCATCATATCCACAAATATCCAAGACTCAAGCATTCATCCCACCCCAAACTCATCCACAAATATCCAACACTCAAGCATTCATCCAACCCCAAACTCATCATATCCACAAATATCCAAGATTCAAGCATTCATCCAACCCCAAACTCATCATATCCACAAATATCCAAGACTCAAACATTCATCCAACCCCAAACTCATCATATCCACAAATATCCAAGACTCAAGCATTCATCCAACCCCAAACTCATCATATCCACAAATATCCAAGACTCAAACATTCATCCCACCCCAAACTCATCCACAAATATCCAACACTCAAGCATTCATCCAACCCCAAACTCATCATATCCACAAATATCCAAGATTCAAGCATTCATCCAACCCCAAACTCATCATATCCACAAATATCCAAGACTCAAGCATTCATCCAACCCCAAACTCATCATATCCACAAATATCCAAGATTCAAGCATTCATCCAACCCCAAACTCATCATATCCACAAATATCCAAGACTCAAGCATTCATCCAACCCCAAACTCATCATATCCACAAATATCCAAGATTCAAGCATTCATCCAACCCCAAACTCATCATATCCACAAATATCCAAGACTCAAGCATTCATCCAACCCCAAACTCATCATATCCACAAATATCCAAGACTCAAGCATTCATCTAACCCCAAACTCATCATATCCACAAATATCCAAGACTCAAGCATTCATCCAACCCCAAACTCATCATATCCACAAATATCCAAGACTCAAGCATTCATCCAACCCCAAACTCATCATATCCACAAATATCCAAGACTCAAGCATTCATCCAACCCTCAACTCTACGCTCTCAGCCACCCGCGCGAATTCCCGCTCATTTGCCGCGCAATATGTATCTTGTGGGTAACAAACCCGTAGCAATTTGCTGTGTGAGTGACCAGTCCAACCCACCCCAGCCACCGGGAGATAAGTTAGGTGGCCACCAGGTAACAGTTTCACATAGCTTTGCGAGCGGTAATTGACCAGTTCTGATGTACAATTCGGAGATTCGCAAAGCCGCGCTTAATGTCGCTTGAAACCAAGCGAATAAAGGGATTTGGGAAGATGTTCGTCTCGCATGAAGGATTCCCGGGTGCGGAATGCCGAGTTGGTGAGTGGACGGCACGAGTTTGTTGAGTCACTGGAGGCACCGAGGGTTTGTTGAGCTGCTGTTAATGGCTGGATGTCACAGCCTTCAGCGTGGACACTACACATTTTGCATTTATATATACAAGAGTTCTTACATGCTTGTACAGCCACTAGCACGCGTAGCGTTTCGGGCAAGTCCGTCATCCTAATTTTCCCTGGAATACGACCCGCCAAATCGCTTAACAACCAGGTACTCACTGTTGTTGTTTTAGATTCCGCTAATTGGAATGAAAAGTTGCAAGTAGCACGGGCTATGGTGAGCCCGTAGTGGACTTAGCTAGCACAGGAGCCGGGTTGTAACTTGCTTACCTGATCATAGCCACTCATAATCGACTTGAGAATGGTCCAGGACGGACCGAAACGTCGTCGTCCCTTCACCTTCTAGTGTGTGGTGTGGTCAACATACTTTAGCCACGTTATTGTGACTCCTCGCCTGCATCTGGAGACGCTTCATACACCCACGGGATAACCTCCAAGACTCGAAGGTAAACACCATCTCAATCCTACATATAGCCTAAGACCTCTCCCTATGGCGCGCAAAGATCATTACCAAAAGCGGGGTTAGAGTTGACCAAACCGCACACTAGAAAGTGAAGGGACGACGACGTTTCGGTTCGTCCTGGACAATTCTCAAGTCGATTGCGTTCAGTTAGAGTTGCGTTCAGCGGTGTCCGGCTACGGGCCGGATATGCAAGCGTTGCGTGCAGCCGGCGTGCGGCCGGCTGGCGCGGGCGTCCCCACCTGTGCGTAATGGGAACGTTCACACGCCAGGTGTTCCCAATGGTTCCTTGCGCCGCGTACTGATGGTAATTATTGCACGCGCGAGTGCTTAGGTGGAACTATTTGTGTGTGTGTGGGGGGGGGGGGGGGGGAGGGTCTCGAGCTTCAGCTCATGGGCTCAGGCTGCTGGTCGTCTGTTAGCTTGATATATCTAGCACATATGACAAGCCTCGAGGGACGTGGGGTACGATAATATACGCTCTTTAGTGACTCAGGTGTTACCCAGGAGTGTGGGAGGAGGGAGTGTGTGGGGGAGAGTGTGGAAGGAGGGAGAGTGTGTGTGGGGGAGAGTGTGTGGGGGAGAGTGTGTGGGGGAGAGTGAGTGTGTGGGGGAGTGTGTGTGGGGGAGAGTGTGTAGGGGGGAGGGGGACAGGAACGATGAACTTAAGGCCTAGCGGTTATGTGGTGACGAAGGACTCTGCATATTATTACTCATAATTACCACTCTCCCACACACTTCCTCTGAACACAGTACACAGTACAGGACACCTCTGAGCACAGGACACAGTACACGGTACACCTCTGAGCACAGTACACAGCACAGGACACAGTACAGGACACCTCTGAGCACAGTACACAGTACAGGACACCTCTGAACACAGTACACGGTACACCTCTGAGCACAGTACACAGCACAGGACACAGTACAGGACACCTCTGAGCACAGTACACAGCACAGGACACAGTACAGGACACCTCTGAACACAGTACACAGTACAGGACACCTCTGAGCACAGGACACAGTACACGGTACACTGAGCACAGTACACCAGCAGTACTGTGCTCAACATATCTTCTCTTGAACACCAAACCCATCATTTTGGTACCAGTCTTTCTTGTAAATATGTTTACCTGAATTTACCTCAGGGCCACTAACTCACTAGTGGCCTCGACGAGGACAGGAAGCCGGAAGCTTGTCAAACGTCCTGCAATTTGTCCTGATGGGTTAAATCATTGATTCTAGCACCAATTTAGGTGAACAGATCAATCAGGTGAAAGGAAACGTGCTCACCCATTTCTATCCCGGCCGGGGTTCGAACCCTGGATCCCAGATTGTGCGAAAACAAAGCCAACTTTACAGAACACAAGGTTTATGCAACACAAGGTGATTAGGGTGTGAATGTTTGTTCCTCTCATGATTTTGTATGTCGTAATCCTGTCTCCAATGCTCCTGGCGTGACACAGGCATTTCTGTGACTGGCTATCTTACTCATGACGTTACCTACGCTCTTCTGTGAGTGAAACAATGCAGTACAGCAAAGCGTACCTGGCGTATCCCGTTAACGTATAATGTTATGAGTACTAGAGTGATTTACGGATCAATAAAGAATAACTGTTTGCTTCTCTACGCCCATTGACTGTGCATTGTTTGAGGAGATCGATTACCGTGGTTGGTGGGCTTCAGTGATGTGCACTACAAGGCTTCACTAACTGTATATAGGACCTTAACGTGTTCAGTCAGCCTTGAGAGGTTAAATCATCAGACCCTATACCGTGTGTTTTACACACAGGAGGGTACAGGAGCAGACGACTGCTGACTCCTGTTAGCTGGCTGAGAGCTTTCCCTTCCCATAGCTCATGGTAAGCCTTACCCTACTAGTTTTACACACAGGAGGGTACAGGAGCAGACGACTGCTGACTCCTGTTAGCTGGCTGAGAGCTTTCCCTTCCCATAGCTCATGGTAAGCCTTACCCTACTAGTTTTACACACAGGAGGGTACAGGAGCAGACGACTGCTGACTCCTGTTAGCTGGCTGAGAGCTTTCCCTTCCCATAGCTCATGGTAAGCCTTACCCTACTAGTTTTACACACAGGTGGGTACAGGAGCAGACGACTGCTGGCTCCTGTTAGCTGGCTGAGAGCTTTCCCTTCCCATAGCTCATGGTAAGCCTTACCCTACTAGTTTTACACACAGGAGGGTACAGGAGCAGACGACTGCTGACTCCTGTTAGCTGGCTGAGAGCTTTCCCTTCCCATAGTTCATGGTAAGCCTTACCCTACTAGTTTTACACACAGGAGGGTACAGGAGCAGACGGCTGCTGACTCCTGTTAGCTGGCTGAGAGCTTTCCCTTCCCATAGCTCATGGTAAGCCTTACCCTACTAGTTTTACACACAGGAGGGTACAGGAGCAGACGACTGCTGACTCCTGTTAGCTGGCTGAGAGCTTTCCCTTCCCATAGCTCATGATAAGCCTTACCCTACTAGTTTTACACACAGGTGGGTACAGGAGCAGACGACTGCTGACTCCTGTTAGCTGGCTGAGAGCTTTCCCTTCCCATAGCTCATGGTAAGCCTTACCCTACTAGTTTTACACACAGGAGGGTACAGGAGTAGACGACTGCTGACTCCTGTTAGCTGGCTGAGAGCTTTCCCTTCCCATAGCTCATGATAAGCCTTACCCTACTAGTTTTACACACAGGAGGGTACAGGAGCAGACGACTGCTGACTCCTGTTAGCTGGCTGAGAGCTTTCCCTTCCCATAGCTCATGATAAGCCTTACCCTACTAGTTTTACACACAGGAGGGTACAGGAGCAGACGACTGCTGACTCCTGTTAGCTGGCTGAGAGCTTTCCCTTCCCATAGCTCATGATAAGCCTTACCCTACTAGTTTTACACACAGGAGGGTACAGGAGCAGACGACTGCTGACTCCTGTTAGCTGGCTGAGAGCTTTCCCTTCCCATAGCTCATGATAAGCCTTACCCTTGCTAGTTTCCTTGGAACACAACTTGCCAATCGGTTAACAACCAGGTACCGAATTACTGCTGGGTGAACCGGAGCGAGCAGTTAAAGACAGGCGCCCAATCAATCTTTCCTGGGTAGAACTCGAACCCAGACCACATCATTGCTCGCGAGGCGCGGGGCGATTTGGTCTGGGTGATATATCTTTAGCACATCGTGGCCAATGGGTAACACGTACATCTGAGGTTACCCGAACGCAAGTTCGATCCCACCGTCCTGCTCCAATATACCAGTTGTTTTCCTATATTTTAACATTAGGAAATAAGATATTTACTGAGCATCATATAAAAGATATCAATTAACCATGTTGTTGTTATAGATTCAGCTACTCGGAACAAGTTCCAAGTAGCACGGGCTATGGTGAGCCCGTAGTGGACATACCTGGCACAGGAGCTATGGGTCAGTTAACCAATCAAACTCTTCTATATATCACGCTCCTGCCTGGGAATCCTCATAGATTCCCAGGATTTGGGAATGTTTTGGGGCTTTTAAATTTGTGTTTTAGAACTGAGAAAACTATAAGTCTTAAGTATTGTTTCCCCCACACCACTGCCCAAGCGGTTTGAATTTCCTGGGAGAGCGACTCTTGAGGTAAGCCTGGTGGTTCACGCTGTTGCCGACAGGGGGCAGTTGTGTGTTTCTTTGATCTCATAAAACTAGTTGCATAAACAATTGCCAAATACTTGTTAAACCAGGTTAACCCCGACCTGAGGACCAGAGGTTGTTTACTGCCAACAATAAATGATTAGACGACTTCTGACTCCTGTTAGCAGCTTAAGCTTTAGTTTAGTTTAGTTTAGTTTAGTTTAGTTTATTAGTTTACCCGTGAACACGACCCACGAATCGGTGTAATTGTGTAAAATCCTGGTTTGTGTCTCGGAGAGGCTGCAGGATCCAAGTAAGTTCAGTAGAACTTCTGGTTGCAATTCTTTTGACCATGTCGTAGCTCAGTCCATTAAGGCAGCGTCTGGGATGCTCTCGGACGTAGGTTCGAATCCTCATCAGGGCCCTTGTGGATTTGTTCGGCTTACATCCAGGTTTGTAGATACTACAAACAGATCTGGACACGCTCCTCAAGTGGTCTGAAAAATGGCTGTTAGAATTTAACCCAGCCAAATGCAACGTTATGTGGCTTGAAACAGAAATATGAAGGCCTGTACAGCAGTATTGTGTACAGAGAAAACAGATTTTTGCATCAGAAAAGAGGAGAAGGGAGTAGACTTATCTAAATCTAAGGGAGTAGCAACTCTAAAGTAAGAATGAACAAATCCACAAGGGCCGTGACGAGGATTCGAACCTGCGTTCTAAAGTAAGAATGTATTAGCAGAATAACGTCAACAGCATGGCATACTGGCCACAGTCCGTGTGGCCTTCAGGAACTGACAAAAAGAGCCTTCTGGGCTAGATGAGTACATCTAAACGAGATCATCTAGGTGAGAACATAAAGGTGAGAACATCCAGGTGAGAACACGTAAGCTAGAACACGTAGGTGAGAACACACAGGTGAGTCCACACACACTCCCCACACGGAAGCCGAGAGGTAAACACAGCGGGGCTGCCGGACGCACGATCACCGGCCACCATTACCCCTCCTCGCACATATAACAATCACCAGCATCACTCCGCCCCCATCATTCAGGACTTCCTAGGGAGGGTTGATGCGACGTGGGGGTGCTAAGGGTGGGGAAGAAACCCCACTCTTAGCCACCAAAGTGGCAGTGGGAACTGTGGGGAAGTGGGGGAAAATTGTAGATCTTCCCTGTGATGTTGGCAGCAGCCTCGTCTAGCTACGCCATTGAACACCCAACCAACGGAACAAATGACCATTGGTCACTATTTACAGCGAAGCTCACTGTTACCTGTCATTCCCACCCCCATTTTCCTCCCACTTGTACTTCCATTATCATCTCTTGCTTCCTCGATGAATGCATTCACCCGAAGTCCGTCGCTGTGGACTCATCTTGCATATTCTCCAGCATCCTAATTATTCCTTATCGCCTATATCTTATTTATCAGTTGTCTGCTTATCTTACTATTCACATCTTAACTACCGTGTTCATTTACACTCATGTACGCCGCTGCGTAGCAAAAGGAACAGTTGAAAAAGGCGTATATAAGGTCTCACGTTATCCACTCATTGCGTAAATACAAGCCACTGCAATGTTTCCTTAAGATAAGGGGGAGGCTTCCCACTGCTAATACTGGTTACCACTAGTGTGTGGATCTCAGTATGTACGAGGCTTCCCACTGCTAATACTGGTTACCACTAGTGTGTGGCCCTCAGTATGTACGAGGCTTCCCACTGCTAATACTGGTTATCACTAGTGTGTGGATGTCAGTATGTACGAGGCTTCCCACTGCTAATACTGGTTACCACTAGTGTGTGGATCTCAGTATGTACGAGGCTTCCCACTGCTAATACTGGTTACCACTAGTGTGTGGATCTCAGTATGTACGAGGCTTCCCACTGCTAATACTGGTTACCACTAGTGTGTGGATCTTAGTATGTACGAGGCTTCCCACTGCTAATACTGGTTACCACTAGTGTGTGGCCCTCAGTATGTACGAGGCTTCCCACTGCTAATACTGGTTACCACTAGTGTGTGGATCTCAGTATGTACGATGCTTTCCACTATAGAGCCAATACAATCCCACTATAGAGCCATCTGTTTGTAAAACTAGTTTGCAGCTTAAGGCCACTAAAAAGACCTAACCTAGAGCCACTGCAAAACACCGAGCCTCCCACAATAGAGCCACTCTATAGCACTCAGCCTCCCACTATAGAGCCACTACAAAACCCCAAGCCTCCTACAATAGAGCCACTACAGAACACGAGCCTCTGGCCACCTCCCAGACAATATGGCCGGCGAAGCGCGACAAGGCAACTCCTCCACAATTCCCGCCAGCCGCAGCCTATGGGTTATCTACTTTCCATATATAATTTAAATAAAGATTATAACTTTTTAAGAGCTGCCCCCGCACGCGTAGAGTAGCAGTCAGTGGAGCATAATGATGGATTATACGCCGTTTGAATCCCAACAATGGCGTAAGCCCAGAAAATACTGTTATTATGCTGGTGGGAATAACTAGGGATCGGTCCTGCGGCGCAGCGCTCTGCTTCCTTGGCTCGCAATCGAGGGGACCTGGGTTTAATCCCCGGGTAGGATTAGTAACGATTGGGCAAGTTTTCTTTCATCTGATGCCTGTGCTCACCTAGTAGTAAGTAGGTAGTACCCGGGAGTTAGGCCATTGTTGAGGTTATCTTGAGATGATTTCGGGGCTTAGCGTCCCCGCGGCCCGGTCCTCGACAAGGCCTCCTTTAATGTTACACACCCCCAGGAAGCAGCCTGTAGCAGCTGTCAAACTCCCAGGTACCTATTTACTGCTAGGTGAACAGTGGCATCAGGGTGAATCAAACTTTGTCCATTTGTTTCCGCCTTCACCAGGATCGAACCCGGAGCCTCAGGACTACGAACCCGAAGCGCTGTCCACTTAGCTGTCAGGCTCCCTGTGGGCTACATCCTGGGGAAGCATTGGGCAAAAGAGTGGTAAACAACGCCTCCACATAGACGGAAAACTTCGTTATCAAAACTGTCTCTTGAACATAATATATGAACATAAACACCGACTCCAAATATATATAGACACTCTGGAAACAATGTATTCGTTTGCCTTTTTCGGGGTAGCATGACGTCAGAGGCCTACTCGCCTGTGATTGGTTACATTTCAACTGACAGAATTTGAGTATAACAAATGGTTCCTCTGTATCATCCGGGACCAAAGAGCCAAAGCTCAACCCTCGCAAGCACAACTAGGTGAATACATCCGCCTGGTACAGTGACGTCACCGGGTACAAAGCAGGGATTTACGAAACAGTTACGCAAGACTTACGAACCTGTACATCTTTCCTCAATCTTTGACGGCTTTGGTTACATTTATTAAACAGTTTACAAGCATGAAAACTTGCCAATCAACTGTTGTTATTGTTATAAACAGCCTTCTGGTGCTTCGGAACTTATTAACTGTTTAATAATTATAAACAAAGCCGCCAAAAATTGAGAAAAGATGTACAGGTTCGTAAGTGCTTTGTGAATCTGGCCCCAGGGGGCCAGTAGCCTAAATAGAGTCTGAGAGGCCTCAAAATAAACATCTAATTTGACTATCGAACGCTACGTACGGTAGCATTTTAATTCAATAAACATCAATTCCGACCAATAAACGCTACACGCCAGCGTTTTAATTCAATAACCGACCGGAAGAGTTCTCACTGATATTAGCGCAAATCGCAACAATTTTCGCTTTCGGTAATAATCCGAATTATTCGCATTTCTTGAGTGGCCATCTGGTGGCCAGTCAGTGAACCACAACGATCAACACGTGTACAGTCGGCTTCGTTCTCGACTCACACTTGGGGATCTTGGGTTGGATTCCCAGCCGGGGAACAGAAATGATTGGGCACGTTTCCTTTCACCTAATGCTTATGTTTATCTACCTGTCAATAGGTATTCGAGAGTTAGACAACTGATTATCTTGAGATTATCTTGAGATAATTTCGGGGCTTTATTGTCCCTTTATTGTCCTCGACCAGGCCTCCAGCCCCAGGAAGCAGCCCCGTGACAGCTGACTAACACCCAGGTACCTATTTTACTGCCAGGCAACAGGGGCATAGGGTGAAAGAAACTCTGCCCATTGTTTCTCTCCGGCGCCTGGGATCGAACCCAGGACCACAGGATCACAAGTCCAGCGTGCTGTCCGCTCGGCCAACCGGCTCCCTGCAGGAAAGTCGTAGGAAAGCTGGTGACATCATAATAACAGCTCCCGACGTCACATAAAACCTGCTAACATCACAAGAAACGTGCATAGATCGTGGATGAAACAAATAAACTGACTTTTGTTAACCCTCCCCCTTCCCGTCATTAAAAAAATATTTACATCCGATGCACTTGAGGAAAACACTCCCGTGAGAGCCTTCCCCACACACACACTCACACCTGCTTCCGCATTACTGTTGCTCCAGACTCCACAACTCGCCAGGAATCCACTTCGTAAATACCAAGGTTTATATGTATACTTAATGTCACGTCTCATTACCACTGGTGTCTGTTGATAAGTTTTAACTTCTCGTTTCTCTTGTTCCAGCAATGACCCGACCATGTTGGGCACGTACCTTATAGGAATCAGAGTGCAAAGTTGGATAATGCCTGTCCCAAGTATCTGGCTTCTCTCTCTCTCAATGAATGAGAGAGAGGGAGAGAGAGAGAGAGAGAGAGAGAGAGAGAGAGAGAGAGAGAGAGAGAGAGAGAGAGAGAGAGAGAGAGAGAGAGAGAGAGAAAAGAAATATTGACTGACAGATAAATAAAAAAATAGCTGTAAATATATTCGAACAAATTACGAGTGGGTCGTTCTTCAAGTGTTTAATGTTTAATCCGTTTCTGTAAAACCAAGACGATTCTGACGTCACAATTGAACACTTCCCTGACAAACAGAAGTAAATTGTTTTTTTTTTACAAAATTAGTGGTGAGATTTTTAACCCAGGAAGCAGCGAGGAACGCGTCGAGAGCTCTCAGGGAAAATTCTCAGCCTTTAACAAGAGCGTATTTACGCAGAGCTCTCAGGGAAAGCTCTCAGGCTTAACAAGAGTGTATCTACGCCCGTGCTCTGAGAAGGTATGTTCAGGGGCAGTTGAACACATTTTTATGTATTGTAATAGTAATACAGTCAGATACATATATACATACACCTTAGGCTTGTATAGGCTCCCCAACATGGAAGTATCAAGCCTCCCCAGGTTGCCTAACTTCCATATTAACATATACATACGCGTTTGCATATGCATACATATGCATATGTATGCATATTAACTGTTACGTGAATGGAAGTATTAGGTGAAAGGAATCGTTGCCCAAATGTCTCTCTCTCTCCTGTTACGAACCCAGGACCTTTTAGTTCAGCCCGTCCTCCAAACAAAGATATAAAGTCCATTCTATGCACCCGCCAAACCCCTTGTTTATAAATGAAAAACTGTTTACACACGACTCAACTAATGAATTCCGAACGCTTCCGGAACAAGTGCTTCACTGACGAATTTTGTTCGAACCACAACGCTGTAAATGCTTCACCCACGAACTACAAATACAAATAATCGCCAACAGAGCCTAAACACCTAACCTAACCAGTGCATACATATGCACAATATGGTAATATATATAATAATATTAATGTATATTTGGTAAAATTTCTGTTTTGAATGAACAGCATGTTAAAATTGATGAATGCGTCTTTGAGTCGACCGCTGGATGGAATGGACTTGGTCTAAGGAGACGTTTCGGTCCGTCCACGGCCCTCAAAGTCAAGGACCGAATCGCCATCACTTTCATTTCATATTTACCCGAATTTACCTCAGGCCCACTATCTAGTGGCCTCGACGGGAACAGGAAGCCAACGCCTTATCAAAGATACCATTTTTTTTCTAAAGATTTTTCCAACTGGATTTAGAATTGCGGTAATGCCTTGGCATTTACGGCTGCGGCGGGTAGGCGGTTCCGTGGGTGAAAAAACATGTTTTCAGTCCTACATTGTGGCTCGGTGAGCTTGAAACTGCTGCTTTTTTGTTTGTGTTACATGTGAACTGTTAAAGAAGTGGTCTGGATTAGCATCCTCCAACTTGTTCATTATTTTAAAGGTTTCAATGAGATGAGCCTTATCCTGTCCGGTTTGTAGTGATGAGACCCTCAACCGTAACTGCCAAGAGAGTAGACTTTGTTCTAGGTTAAGTTATTTATACTCATTTCTGTTCTCTAGGTTAAGCAGTTTATATAAGTGATGAACAACTTACAGTTTTCATTTGTCTATCGTGCTCCAAGACAGTTATGTATATATTTATAGTAAAGTGTACCTGCTTCTCAGTGTGTAGACACACAGTTCCTCACTTGAGAGTTTACTGTAGACCTGGTAGAAATAGCCTAAGCTACTCTATCCCTTTGAAATATATTTCTTTCTTGTCTCAATAAACATATTTGAACTTGAACTATGTTCAGGACTAAAGTGCTAAAGTGTACTTGCTAGTTGGTCAGTAAGGTATTGTGGTGGTCTTAATAACCCTCCAGAGGTTGATAACCCTTAATAACCCTCCAGAGGTTGATAACCTTCCAGAGGTTGATAAGCCTTAATGAACCTCCAGAGGTTGATAAGCCTTAATAATAATCCTCCAGGGGTTGATAAGCCTTAATAACCCTCCAGAGGTTGATAGACTTAATTTATCACCCAGCGCCAAGTGAAATCTACACAATTCTAGAGGACTGATCTTATTTTATTTGGTAGCCAGCTCTATCCATCCTGTGAAGGCAGAAAAGCCTCGCGGAACAAAATTATGTGTAGCACATTTGGATGCTCCTGATGCACCTGTTCACCTAGCAGTAAATAACCACTAGATAGATAACCAACTATTGTGAATTGCCAGCAGGCTAAAGTCAGTCGCTGACCTAAGATAACCCGAATAATTTCCCGAATAAAGAAAATCAAACCAAGTTAGGGGGTAGAAATAGCCTACGCTACTCTATCGCTTTGAGATGTATTTTTTCTTATCTCAATATTCTTGAACCAAGTCTTTGGGGTCCTCTCTGGGTTCTACTACCAGTCGTAAGATGCGGCCGCCGGCCCCCTCACCGCAAGCAATTTACCGCAATTGGGGGAAGTGATTGACCGGAGATCGTTGGAAGTGTATGTGAGTCTGAGTGATTTACTTGACGACGTTGGCTGGTGGGAGGATGGCGCTGATGCTGTTGGCTAATACGGTGGACTTATAAATCACTGGAGAGTGAGCAAGGTTTGTGGATCGCAGGTGGCATGATTGATGGTAGGTGTAGGAGGGGGGCCTACCTGGCCACCTGATTACCGCTTGTATTACAGGTATATGGGGGCTGGGAGAGAAGGGGAGTGTGAACGAGAAATTAATGAGCTGCTGAGAAGGCGCTGGTGGTGTGAACAACTGTGGCGGTAATCTATAATGGCATTACAACTACCATTGTGTGGTGCTCGGTGTTGTGTGTAGTCCCCAGCACTTTTTTTTTTTTTTTGAGATATATACAAGAGTTGTTACATTCTTGTAGAGCCACTAGTACGCGTAGCGTTTCGGGCAAGTCCTTAATCCTATGTTCCCTGGAATACGATCCCCTGCCGCGAAGAATCGTTTTTTCATCCAAGTACACATTTTACTGTTGCGTTAAACAGAGGCTACAGTTAAGGAATTGCGCCCAGTAAATCCTCCCCGGCCAGGATACGAACCCATGACGTAGCGCTCGCGGAACGCCAGGCGAGTGTCTTACCACTACACCACGGAGCACTATATTGTGTGTTTGCGTACGTGTGTGTGTGGGAGAGACAGAGGACGGGTCGCGTGGTGGTAGACTAGGTAAAAGTACTACACACATTGTAGTACATTCCAAGAATGTACTCTTATTCTCTGCTCAAGATGTTTACCTGTTAAAAGGTAAGCATCTTGACCAGAGAATAAAACATAAATATAGTATAAGAACAGGTCAAGAGTCCAGTGCATTGTTCACTTAAGAGATTGTAATCATTCAATTGACTAGCCTAATTCATGCAAAATTGTGGAGTGTAAATCAGTTACTGAAAACATATTTGTCATATAATAAATAATAAAATAACATCATATAATAAAATTCTGGCATTACTTTGCTACATTAATTTGCTTTCTCAAGAAATTAGGAGGCTTGAAAGTCAAATCTTACCTTAAACTACACATAATAATCATTGGTGAATGCTCGGCACCATTAGGCTGCCTACCATTGTCAGAGTTATGCTTCACAATCACTAATTATTCCACCATAGTATAATATATATACATATATACATGCAGACCTATATATATTTATCCTAGTGCGAACAAGCCTGAATGGTCCCCAGGACAATATTCATTTGAGTTTCTAGTATATGAATATACTTTGAAGTTAAATCAAGTTAAATCATATATCAAGTTAAATATATTGACACAATCACCAATTTGACGATATATTCTGGAGCACCAAACCACACGTCCACACCTAGGCAAGGCCGTGAGGTCACTGACCCAGCTCACCTATCTGCTGTCCCGTATCAAAGCTCGTTAGTGACGTCATTGTAACTCTCCCGCTCATTGGCTGCAACCCTGCAGCTCCTCCCAATAATGTCTCTCGTTGTATACCCTCTAGACCAGTGTCACAGCATCTGGCGGGAACTCCTTCCCCGCCAGCGACTCTCGGCGCCATCTTGTTTAGCCTCTTTCCTAGAATTTCCTAGATTGCTCTAAATGCCACAGTAAATACTGAGCTAAATAAAGTCCAACTGTGGCTAACTGCCAACAAACTCACCCTTAACATTGACAAAACCTTCTATATTCTGTTTGGCAATAAATCCTCTAATCAAATAAATCTCAAAATAAACAATACCCAAATTTGTAACAAATTAGATGGCAAATTCCTTGGCATTCTCATTGACCACAAGCTTAATTTCCAGGGACACATTCTAAACATATAAAAAAAGTTTCAAAAACTGTGGGCATTCTTTCTAAGATCAGATATTATGTACCACGCCCTGCCCTGGTGACTTTCTATTACTCCCTTATCTATCCATATCTCAACTATGGTATTTGTGCTTGGGGCTCTACTACCCAAAATCACTTACGTCCTCTAATTACTCAACACAAAGCTGCTATTAGGACAATATCCAATTCTGGCCCCAGACATCACTCGGTACCCCTACTTAAATCTCTGAATATGTTAGACATTAAGTCACTGCACATTCTCTCATGTGTATTATACATATATAAAACGCTAAACTATAATGCCAATCCTGATCTCAAAAGCTTCATAGAAGGTTGTATCAGAACCCATGAGCATCACACCAGAAATAAATACAGTTTTGATATTCCTAGAGTACGACTTAATCAAACTAGAAATGCTCTACAAATCAAGGGGCCCAGAATGTGGAATGACCTTCCCAACCATGTTAAAGACTGTACCTCTCTCAACCAGTTTAAGTTAAAAGCGAAGCTATACCTAATAAATTCCCTGTAACCTACCTTACCCTTCTATTGTCAACCAATGTCTGTTTTTTTCTTTAAAGAGCGCTGTTTGTCGACATAATTGTATTTGTGCTGCTTTTTCATCTATGTTTTCATTTCTTGTTTTCATTCTACTCATTATGCTCAATTAGTATTAAGCTTGTCATTTAAGTTTATCATGCCCGAAACGCTTTGCGTAATAGTGGCTTTAGGCATTGTATGTACTAGCTCTACCTATAAGTTAAACAATCCTTGTAAATATTTATTGTATGTATGTACCTTACCTAAATAAAATTGTATTGTATTGTATTGTATTGTATTGCAGCCCCCTTAACAGTTGCCTAACTCCCGGGTACCTATTTACTGCTTGGTGAACACAGACATTAGGCGAAAAGAAACGTACCTAACCATTTCTGTTCACCATGGGAATCGAATCCAGAATCCCTGAGTCGAGAACGAAGACAATTAGGCTTTACAATCAGTCGATTTGGTAATATGTTTATTGTTTGTGATGTGTGTATATGTATGTATTAACACGATGTACTGAACGGGGTGAGAATAGCTTGAGCTACCTCATCCCTTTGTGTGTATTTTACCTCAATAAACTTATTTCAATTTCAATTTCAATCAGTCGATTAAGGCAGTGTCTGGGATGCTCCCGGACGCAGGTTCGAATCCTCGTCACGGCCCTTGTGGATTTGTTCATTTGATACATCACGTTAGTGTGATCTCTGTGTGTAATTAGGCTTTACAATATTTGAGTTTGCATTTTTTGGCGCGAAAAACTTCAATGTTTTATATTCAAGAAACTGTGCTTGCGTCAGCCATATGATCACTAGCCGTTAGTGTGGGTCAGTAACGCGCGTGTAAGGCAATTGTCGAACACTTTATAGATACCTGAGCAAAAATCATCGAAAAATATATTTGCAAATACCGAACGGTGGATGACGCTTTGTGTGTTAATAGGTTATGAGGGCACAGTCCACCCCCTTAAACGTGCCCCCCCCATTTAAAATTAGGCCCCCCCACCCTGTTTAAATTTCTGGTTGCATGGGGAAAATATCTATCCCACATGCGAGGTCTCTGTTCGCAATGTAATGTCCCAATTCCCTATTGATTGATAAAGATTAAGCCACCCAAGAGGTGGCACTGGCATGAATAGCCCGTAAAATTCCATATTTAATGTCCTCTATTTACATATTCTCCTCCCCCCCACATACCCCAGATTTCTGACCTTTCCCAGAATTCAACCCACAACAGTTGTTTAACTCCTGGGTAAATATTTGACTGTTAGGTGAATAGATGCATCATGTGAAAGGAAAAAGATGCTGAAATAGCCTATGCCTTTCATTATTATATATCATTTAAAAATTGTAAATTGTTGAATCAATTTGTTTAACCATTCAAATGTGTTATCTTACTTATTGGTTAACATTTACCTGAATTTACCTGAGGGCCACTATCTCTCTAGTGGTCTCGACGAGGACAGGAAGCCGGCGGCTTGCCGAAGGTTCCCTTATTTGTACAGATGATTTTATCGGGCTGGATTTTGCAATTCAGCAAAGTTTTGGCATTTACGGCTTCAGCGGGTAGGCGGTTTTAAGATTTATAACCCTATGGGTGAAAAAACATCTATTTTCAGTCCAACATTGTGGCTTGTTTGAACCCGTTGCTCCTCGTTCGTGTTATATCTGACCTTTGGAAGAAATTGTCCGGATCGACATCCTCCAAATTGTTCAGGTTTTTAAAGCATACTGCAGTATATAAATATATCTACCGCACGCAGCATATCCAGCAGATACCTGTAAAACGTCAGATATATTTGAAAGAATAAAAAGCGAATATAACGGGGCCAAGCGCTAAAAAACTGTGACCGCAGCTAGTTTTAAAAAATGAATTCTGTTTTATGCCAACGATCGGTAATTGCTCACATCATCACGACCGGCCGCCAACCGTTCCCGCCAATTTTGAGATTTTTTTTTTTTGTATTATTAACAAGCTTCGGCACACAGCAATGTGCTGCTAGCCTACTCTATATGAAAGATTACACAGTGTAGATCAAAAACTAGCTATAAGTTTATCTAATATAATCCCATTTACAGGATGGTTAGTCATACATGGAATCATGGGAGAAAATACTAGCCTCAATTCAAAAACAAATCAACTCTGACTCATCAAGAGTTGATGAGTCGGCTTACTGCTTGATGAATCAAGCAGTAAGTTAGTAACTATCTTATATCATGGTTGTTATGTTGAACATAAATTTTGCTTCAATGTACCTAGATATAATCCTCAAAATATGTTTCAATATACCTGTTGATAATCCTCAAATACCTCATCCCTTTGTGTGTATTTTACCTCAATAAACTTATTTCAATTTCAATTTCAATCCTCAAATTTTACTATAATGTACCTATTAATTTTCTTTAAATTTTCTTACAATGTACCTGTTAATATTCTTCAAATTTTGCTACAAATTACCTACTTAAAATTATTTGTTAGATTAAGGACCTGTCCGAAACGCTATGCGTGTTAGCGGCTTTACAACAATGTAAAAACATCAATGCTATGTACTCTCATAAACCCAATATTGTTGATTTAGGGGCAACATAAACCCAGTGTACCTTCTTGTATATAAATAAATAAAGTAGGGCTTGATGAATTCGGTTTAATGACTTACGAACGTGTACATCTTTCCTCAATCTTTGACGGCTTTGTTTGCAATTATCAAACAGTTTTTAAGCTCGGAAGCACCAGGAGGTTGTTTATGGCAATAATGACATTTGATTGGGAAGTTTCGATGCTCGTAGACTGTTTAATAAATGTAAACAAAGCCGCCAAACAATGAGAAAAGATGTATAGGTATAGTAAGTACTTGCGTTACTGCTTGATGAATATTGGCCCTGGGTTCGATTCCCGGGCGAAACAGACTTTATAGCAACGATCTCGGGCCAGATTCACGAAGCAGTTACGCAAGTACTTACGAACGTGTACATCTTTCCTCAATCTTTGACGCCTTTGGTTACATTTATTAAACAGTTTACAAGCATGAAAACTTGCCAATCAACTGTTGTTATTGTTATAAACAGCCTCCTGGTGCTTCGGAGCTCATTAACTGTTTAATAATTGTAAACAAAGCCGCCAAAGATTGAGAAAAGATGGATAGGTTCGTAAGTGCTTGCGTAACTGTTTCGTGAATCTGGCCCCTTGTTCTTTCTCAAGTACTTACCTAAGAGTGTCTACATGAGGTAAGATTTTAGCTCTCCATGTCAAGCCTGTTAGGCTTGGTGTTCCTGTTTTGTTTCAATGGAACTATTCTGACGCTCAATTCTTTGTCGAATTTGGATTTAAAGTTGTGGAGGAGGTGGCTTCTACAACTTCTTTTAGTGCATTCCACTTGTTTGCTACCCGTCCAACCACTTGGGGTGGACGGTAGAGCGACGGTCTCGCTTCATGCAGGTCGGCGTTCAATCCCCGACCGTCCAAGTGGTTGGACACCATTCCTGCCACCCGTCCCATCCCAAATCCTTATCCTGACCCCTTCCCAGTGCTATATAGTCGTAATGGCTTGGCGCTTTTCCTTGATAATTCCTTCCTTCTTTCTATAATTTGCAGGTGATGTCATGTAGTAAAGATTGTTTCTTTCCCGTGAAATGAAAGTGCAACACCGGGCAACAAAAGTTATTCCAAAGTTAAGTCATCTCTCGTATCAGGAACGGTTGAGGGCCACAGGGAAGGGAAGGGAATTACCAGGGGTGAAACCGCCAAGCCATTATGACTATATAGCACTTGGAAGGGGTCAGGATAAGGATTTGGGATAGGACGGAGGGAAGGAATGGTGCCCAATCACTTGGACGATTGGGGATTGAACGCCGATCTGCATGAAGCGAGACCGCCGCTCTACCGTCCAGGCCAAGTGGTTGGGCGAACTGAGAACATGAGATGCTTCTTCACCTACAGCGTTATTAACCCACGGAACCGCCTACCCGCCGAAGCCGTAAATGCGAAAACACCGCTGAAATTCAAAATCCAGCTTGATAAATCATCAGCACAAGTAGAGGAACCTTTGACAAGCCTTTTGTCCTCGTCGAGGACAAAATCCAGTAAGGCCATTAGAGAGATAGTGGCCCTCAGGTAAATTCAGGCAAATTATCTACCCTCGATGAATTTTTTAATTTTATTAATCCAGATTTGTAGCTGTTTTTGCATTGTAGTATGATGGACGATGACATATCTGGTGTAGAGTTCACCATTCCTAAGCTATATTACTTTCAAGTATTTAATATACTAATAATATTGCATAGAATTTATTTTTATGAAGATTCCCGCTCCATATATCCGTTAACATCATCTACTGAACATACTACAAAGTAAGGATTATAGTATTTTATTTAATAAGATCCGTAATTTATATACAATTTAAAATCAATATATTTAGGGGAAATTTTAAATTAATATGAAAGCCAGAAAATGGCGTCAATTTTTCCTTGGTGAGGATTTCCTGTCGTTTGTAGTAGAACCCAAAACATGAGCCTCGTATTGGTCAACAATCGCTGACTAAGGCAATTTGGGTGAGTTTCTGAGGATTTTGACCTCTGTCAGCAAGCAGACAACACACATGTGAACCTGTAGTAGTGTTTAATGAAGGCTAGACGGCCTATGACCCCGGGAAAGGTAGAGTATTAATGAAGTTTTGAATTGTCGCGCTGACCTCCAGCAAGCCGTCAGTGTTTACATCATTTGTTGATGTTTGTGGTCTTGTAACTATCTTTCTGCGTCATTATCTATATCTAGTGAGTCATGTGGTGGCCGGGGAATCCCGGGGCGAGGTGTGGTTGATGCGGTATGAACCTGTCACAACTGGCTTGATCAGGAAGGGGGAAACTTGCACCATATGAAGCAAGTGAGTTTGTTTATAAACAGTGGCTCGGGGTCTATCTCTACCACACCTCGTGCGAGGGTCCACCACCACGTTAACCCATTAACCACACTGATTCTCTCCACCACACTTGAGTCTCTTGAATAGAAAAAGAAGAAATTGACTTTGTTATTCTTACGGGGCTCACCGTAGCCCGTGCTACCTGGACATTTCGTTCTGAGTAGCTAAGTCTAAAGCAACAACTTCGTGTTATTGCTTTCTGTATTATTGGTTTTATAGTAGCTGTAGTGTGGTTACAAGATTTCTGCTGCTGTAGTTTGAGAGACGAACTTTGTTCCAAGTTGGCTGTTACTGTTAAACCCAGCGTAGAGTAAACGATAATGTAATTATCGGTGTAGCTGCACGAGGGTGGATTGAGTTTAATCTCTCAATTTTTCTCGTGTTTTGAAGTTTTATTGTTCTAGAAAGCATTGAGGTCCAATAATTTTGAAAAGTTTTGACAGGTATTTATACTTCTTCAGTTTGTTTTATAGGCTAAGCTCATAACTAGTTGGAGAGTTCCGGCAGCTGTAGAGTGCTCCGGCGGTTCGTAGAGTGTTCCGGCAGCTAGGTTAAGAATATGGGCGGCACTGCCTTAGTACAGTAAATATTGTTTTGCGGTGAACACATTTTTTTTGCAGATTGTACTTTTTTAGAGGTTCAAGATGTATGTTAAAGCCTACACAGTTTAATGCAGTGCATTTCTTATGTATATTTAGGGATTCTTGTCCAACTTAAGATTTAACATTATCTTCTTGCATGGAGGATATCTTCTTGCAAGAATCGCTTCTTGCGATTCTTTCTAAGGAATCGCTTGAGAATCATCTAAATTATCAATACTTTTTTAAAAGATGGTGGATATTTTGTTGATTATTTTTGCGACGATGATCCATGGGTTGAATGCGTCTTGGCTACTTAAGCCCTGGGGTTGATGGCTCCCTGCAGTATTACTGTATATTGAATCTGAACCCACACGGCACTGTATTATTTGTATACTTAGGCTAATAATGATGTATAATGTATCTCAAAATCGTAAGAAGAGGGCTGTGGTAATTTTAATTCTCTATTTATATAGATTTAACAGCCCTTGGTGGTGCAGTGGTAATGCACTTGCCCAATGTCTCATGAGTGATGTGTCTAGGATCGAGTCCTGGCCAGGGAGGATTACCTGGACATCAATCAAAGGGGAGCCAGTCGGCGGAGCGGACAGCACGCTGGACTTGTGATCCTGTGGTCCTGGGTTCGATCCCAGGCGCCGGTGAGAAACAATGGGCAGTTTCTTTCACCCTATGCCCCTGTTACCTAGCAGTAAAATAGGTACCTGGGTGTTAGTCAGCTGTCACGGGCTGCTTCCTGGGGGTGGAGGGGACACTAAAAAAAAAAGCCCCGAAATCATCTCAAGATAACCTCAAGAATCTTTAACCTGTTCATCTCTATTCACCCAGGAGGTTCTTAACTAATTGGCAGGTCATATTCCAGGGAAAACTAGTGGGTAAGGCTTACTATGAGCTAAGAGAATCTCCCCCTTCACCTCTGAATTCAGGGAGTTGCATACTGTATTAAAACTTTTGCATTCTCCAACAGTAAATGTTTCAATGACATCAACTGATTGTTATTTATGAAAATTCATATAGTCATCACTGTCATGCATAATCTATTATAAATCCAATTTTGTTTTTGCATCTGTTCTCCAGAGAATACATTTGTGAACAGCTTGATACCAAATTTACGCATAACCCGAGAAAACTTGAAATGATTAAAACAATTTTAAGAATCACTATGTGGGACCCGCCGAGTGTGCTAGGTTTACATTTGGCATAGTGCAGAGAGGACCAAAATCTATTATAAATATACTTTTGGTTTTGTATCTAAACAATTAATTTGTGAACATTTTGACATGTCATTTATTGTTATAAACCCACAAATAAGTTAGAAAATATTAAATGATTGTAAACAAAATTTGTCACAATGTCTCATGAGCTTCCAGGAAGCTCAAAACGTTCACAGTCGGGAATGCTCGGAGAGGCTGAACCTTGAAAGTGTTAAATAAAGCCACTTCTGTAATATGCAAAGTGTTTCAGGCAAAACTTAGAATAATCGTTTAAATTTGTTATAGGTGTAAAGGGGTAAACGCTTAATCCTAAATGAAAAGAAAGCTGACACATGTGAGATGCTCAAGAAATTTAACAAATGATAGAGAATAAAAAGGTGATACTTGATATTGTTCTTCCCCCCCCCCCCCCCATGTCCCTTCACAAGTCTTCATCCCGATCCCTTCCCGTAGTCGTTCCAGATATAGTCGTAATGGCTTGGCACATTCTCCCGATAGTTCCCTTCCCCTTAATACTGTTCTTAATGGGTTGGGCAGCTACAGCGTATTCTTTTGTACTCTCTATTGCGCGTGTTTTTTATTATCTTACAGCCACAGTGAACTATTATGTCTTATACTGTCAAACTAGATTGTAAAAATCTTTCGGGGAAAAATAGAATACGGCAAGACAATATATTACATTGAAAGGTTAAATTATTATGGAGACTTTTTAGTCTAACTTCAATAGGGTACACAAGTAAATAGATGTATTTTTTTTATGTAATTTAAAAGCTTATTAAGAATACAGTACAATAACAGGAGTTTTGGTCACTTGATGTGGAACATGGTATAGGTAAAGTCAGATGGGGGGTACACATCTCTGTGATGTGTAGCATCAGAGTGCTTGTACAAAAATTAATATGGATATTTATTTGTTTGTTATTTATTTATTTATATATTTATATACAAGAAGGTACATTGGGTTTATGAGAGTACATATCATTGATGTTTTTACATTCTTGTAAAGCCACTTACACGCATAGCGTTTTGGGCAGATATCAACAAGTTTTTGATGAATTGACCATCTTCATTGGTACTGTATATGGTTACTAGTGAGATCCTCACTCACACTAGTAACCTACAAAACTCGCCTACAAAACTTGACCCCACCCCTAAAAAGAAAAGAGGCAGAAATGGAAGTAAGAATGATAACATTGGAAAAGGATTTAGTAGTGAGATACGTATGAAAAAATTAAGAGATGGCAGAAGAAAAGGAAAGCTATGATCCATTGAAGTCATGTTGAATATGGAAACTTGTACAAAGAAGCTCTTTAGAGTAAGGTAAGGAATAGCGATGATGCAGGACTTTTATTTTCAATTGGGTAGTTAATTGCTGGAATGGTTTGTCATGGCGTCTTTATATGCTCAGTCTGTGGATAAATTTGAAAGAATCCTGGACTGAGTGTGGTTAAAATCAGGATTAGAAATATAATTGTTGTATTGAGCTCACGTAAAATGTACTGTGTACTGTAGTTTATATCTGACCACCACCACCTGTTATTAAAAGGAAACCCATGAGTATTCTTATTTTCATAGTGAAATGCCAGCATATTAAACAAATAAAAATGATCCCTCTGTAGGGTACAATCTCCAGTTACCGAATACAAAAATTTAGTAATGTTAAAAGTAGGAAAAAAAACAAAATACTGTACAGAGGAACCTCGGGTGACGAGCAACTCCATCTACGAGCATTTCAGGTAACGAGTGGGCCACTCGCAGAAAATTTGTCTCGATTGACGAGCTTCCACTCGGTTAACGAGAAACCCACGTGGTGCTTCCTAGCGTTCCCGCTGGTTCTCGCAAATTCTTGGACACCTCCGACGTCTGATGGAAATATGTTTCGCAAGGCGAGCGTTTCCCATGACAAGCTCGGTGCTGAAACGGATTAAATTCATTAACCGAGCCACCACTGTATTGTACTGTATAACAATTATATACAAGTTGATTGGAAAAGTTATGGTATGAATCACAAGCGAAGATTTGCCCTAAAATGGCACTATGATAATCCATATAGCTCCACTACACAAGGAAAGTAGCAAAGCATTGCCTGAAAGCTATATACCAGTCACACTAACATTATACATGATCAAAGTTATTGAAAAGGTGATGAGCCAAATCTCCAATTTTATGGAGAACAATGAACTTCACAAACCAGGTCAGTATGGATTTAGAGCAGATAGATCCTGCCTTTTGCAATTATCTAGCGATGACAAAATCATGGCAGTACTGGAGTGAATGAGGATATTGTATACAAGGACTTTGCAAAGGCATTTGTTAAATGTGATGAATAGGGATAATGGGTAAAGTAGGGCGATGGATATTCAATTTTTTGTTAAACAGAATGGAAATAGTAACAGTCAGTCAAATCAAATCAAGTCCAAGCACCTTAAAAAGCTCTGTAACCTAGGGTACAGTCCTTGTACCACTGCTTTTTCTCTCATACCAGATACTGTATTGATAAAAATACAAGTCACCGCTTTGTGTCATCCTTTGCAGACAATTCAAAAATCAAGAAAATTACTACTGTTAGAAGACATGGAAAAACTACAAGCTGATACAAATATACTCTTCAACTGAGCAACAGAAAATAACATGATGTTTAACAGTGATAAATTTCAGGTACAGCACTAGCACTAATATGGTAAAAGTGAAGAACATAAACGAAATGCAGGGCAGAGGTGGAAATGAAGAGCAGAGGTGCCATAGGCACAATCAGAGAGCACTGGATAAACATCAGAGGTCCGCGGTTGTTCAACACCCTCCCAGCATCTATAAGAAATATTGCCGGAACAACCGTGGACATCTTCAAGAGAAAACTGGACGGTTTTCTAAGAGAAGTTCCGGATCAGCCGGGCTGTGGTGGGTACGTGGCCCTGCGGACCGCTCCAAGCAACAGCCTGGTGGACCAAACTCTCACAAGTCGAGCCTGGCCTCGGGCCGGGCTTGGGGAGTAGAAGAACTCCCAGAACCCCATCAACCAGGGTTCTAGACAATCATATCTCTTCATAAAAGGAAAGCAACTTGTAAATGATTTGAGAATAATGATATTGATGACTCAACATTTAGCATAACCAAAGAAAATATAGTATCAGCCAGGAAAAGGTTATGATGGATAATGAGTGTTCAAATCTTGGGATTCCTCCACAATGCTAGTTCTATTCAAATAAATTGTGCTTTCTCGTTTTGAGTGTATTCTTGCAAGAAGTGCCAGACCGACTGGTTTCTAATGAATATTCAAATTTAAAATTCAAATTTTTATTCAAGTAAAAGTACATACAAGAGTTACCAACATAATGTTGGATTTATAGATAGAGCTAGTACATTGCAACTAAAGCCACTAATTCGCATAGCGTTTCGGGCAAAGTGGCATGCCGCTTCAAGCACAGCGTTGTACCAAGTTATCATTATACAGTATTATAAACATACTGTTCATGTTTGTATTGCCGTAGTTATGTAGGAATCCGGTAAAATAGCTCTTGTGTTGATACCAATGCAGGTGTTTGGACACCTTGTAGATGCTGTGAATTGTGATGCTGTAATTGTTTGGGTAATATCCATTCTTGTCATTTTATAAGAAAAGGGCTACTTTTGATCCATATTGTAAGTTTCCCGGATACTTTAAACTTTATATAACTATGCAGATGAGGAATCACAATAACGTGGCTGAAATATGTTGACCAAACCACACACTAGAAAGTGAAGGGACGATGATGTTTCGGTCTGACCTAGATCATTCTCAAGTAGATTGTGATCATTTTTTAGTCAATTTTTATCAAGTATTTTCAGGCCCCTGTAAACATCAATAACATTGTGTCCGATACCGGTCGGGGAGCCGGTTGGCCGAGCGGACAGCACGCTGGACTTGTGATCCTGTGGTCCTGGGTTCGATCCTGGGCGCCGGCGAGAAACAATGGGCAGAGTTTCTTTCACCCTATGCCCCTGTTACCTAGCAGTATAATAGGTACCTGGGTGTTAGTCAGCTGTCACGGGCTGCTTCCTGGGGGTGGAGGCCTGGTCGAGGACCGGGCCGCGGGGACACTAAAGCCCCGAAATCATCTCAAGATAACCTCAAGATACCAGTAACTAGGTGGCAGAGGATTGGCAACCTAACCTTTCCTGGGATAAAGCTAGTCACCAGAATAAATTTATATTGCCTGTCTAATTGTTATAAAACCATTGAAATTCTTACCATGTACTTGTAAACGTATGGAATTCTTAATGAAATTTAGTTTTAAATCCTTCTGTACAAATGTATGTTAGGAATACTGTACTTATAATACAATTTACTTGATTACTTACTCAAGAAGATACTTATATTGCAGAGTCTTCATGTGGACAATTTTGGAAGCAGCTTTGGAAATTTCGTCACTACGTGAAGGAAAAGCTGTTACTTTGAACGTAAGGTAAGCTTATTTTGTTCTGTTTGCTAACTCACGGAACACAAATCTGTGTGATAGGTGGTCTTGCGGTATCGGTAAATATGCTGCCGTTCTGAGACTTTTAAACCAAAGTCACTTCGTATGATGAGCCTAATTTGGACTTGAACCTCCTAGCTGTTTGTATCTAATGCTTTGTAAATCTCAAGAGATTTAAGTTGAGTGTGGTGGCTTCTACACCTTCATTGCCTTCCATTTGCGGAACTTTTTTTTTTTCATAGCCTATGAGTATTTTTGTCTCAGACTTGTTTGCAGACTCTCCCTCCCTCTTTTTTTATTTGTGTATTTTCTCCTTGTTTTCTCTCTTGTTTTATATTATTTATGTACAGTATGTTTATTTAGGTATTTGAGAACGTTTCTAGGCCAAGTTTTAGATCATGCTAGGCAAAGAGTAAACTCTTGAAACTGACTTCAGGTAAGTTACTTGTAAATCATTTTGAGGATTTTGACAGTACTGGTAGTGTGCCATGTACTGTAGTTAAAAAAGCTTGAGATAATGTACTAGAAGTACATTATCTCAAGCCTGATAATGTACTAGAAGTACATTATGAGGTGTGCGACGACCCTACCATATTTTCCGAAGTTGAGTCTGTGCAGCCAAGAGGTTACCTTGAGGTTACCTTGAGGTGCTTCCGGGGCTTAGCGTCCCCGCGGCCCGGTTGTCGACCAGGCCTCCTGATTGCTGGACTGATCAAACAGGCTGTTGGACGCGGCTGCTTGCAGCCTGACGTATGACAGGATAGATATAGTTACGGTATAGAGCTTCAGTGAGCTTAAGCTTGGCTGTTTCTGCAGATTTTACTCTATTATAGAATGCTTGCTTTGGGTTGCTATGCAAACAGCTGTTTAGTTTGCATAGCTGCTAGTTAATAATGTTTATTTATATGAAACTAGAAATCCTGTGTGTTAATACAGATTTAAATACTTAATTATTGATTGGCATTTGACTTTCAATTGGCCTCTTTAACCCCCTGCGAATGTACAAAATAAAATTCTGAAAAAATTATTTTTTCATTTAACATTCTGGAAGTACGAAAATCCAACTCGTAAAGTGTGTACGTCTTATGGTTTAACTCTAGGGGCCTGCAGAGGTTGGAAGTTTTTAGTAGAAATGAGGTGGGAGGGGGGGGGGGTGTTACAGGAATAATTTTGTTGTAGACTAAGCCACACTTGAAAATAAGAGAACGATGACATTTCAGTCCGTTTTAGATCATTATCAAGTAAAATTTTTTCTTTCAATAATTTTGTTGATTTATTTTCATTGTTTCTCACTTTATTTATTTAGTTTTCCATTCTACGAAGTTGTACTCGTGTGTCAAAGGTGGTGTTAACTATGTATAACTTTGAAATACTCTATACATTATATATATACAATGTATAGTATATAGAACGTTGGCTGAACGTTCCAAAAGAACCCGTTGGCTGGTTGTTTCAATTTGCTGCTATTAATGTTGCAGAAATCCTCACCAATAGGAAAAGATGTTTGGGCAACAACGTGCTGCTCCGTTTGGTAGCACCACATCAACTTTCGGCACCGGGTTTGGAACCCCCAGCACCACAACCGGTACTACCGGATTCGGAGCTACTACATTTGGGCGTTCAGCCTTTGGAAATACGGTAAGATTCACAGTCGCATATATAAATATATACATGGTTATATATTTTTAGTCTTCCAGCGTAGTTTTCAGCTTTGAGAGGTTTCCTGTAACTTTCTTTTGATTTTGTATTATTAGTACAATAGTGGTGTAATTTATTATTTATTTAATGGCCTGTGTGATAATGTTATATGAGGGCAATGTGGGATTATTGAAGCTGGGTGTAAACCTTGTATATAGGCTTCATCTATGTTGTTAATACAGTTCCAAGCAACAGCCTGTTGGACCAAGTTACCACAGTCAAGCCAGGTCCCAAGCCAGGCTTGGAGAGTAGAACAACTCCCAAAACCTATTCCAGGTATACTGTGAGTTATGTAGACCACTATACGGAAGTCAAGTTATGGTAGTGTTGAGGGTTGGCAGGTCATTAGTAATGGTGAAGTGCTAGAAGGTAAGGTAATTATAAAACGAAAGTGCTTAGTCAGTATGACTATATGGTGAAGTCCTAAAAGGTGTTGGTTAGTTTAAATACCTGGAATGGGTGACTGGTGAAGGGGTAATTTGTATAGTCAAAGTTGAGGATAGGGTAAGTCAGGGAGGGAAAGTGGCTGGTGCAGGGAAAGCCCTGGTTAGAAAACATCAAGAGAGAGGAATAGATGCCCCCAAAGGGCTGCATCTATTCAGTGACGACAGTGAGTGGCAGTGACAACACTCATGAATGCATGGGACATGGGGTCGTGTTAGTGTAAAAATCACAAGTTAGAGACATAGGAGTGGATACTCTGACTGGCATATACAATTTAGACTAGATAGAATTGGGATTTAAAATGAGGGAAGTTGTAATCAATGTACAGGTACTGCACTATTAAGGAAAGTGTACCAAGATGGATTGGTCATGGTCAATGAATGGATGATGGCAGACTGGTGATCAGCATGTATCAAGAGTAAATTTAAGAGTTAGAGAAGAAATAAGATGCTCATCTGATGCACTTGTTAAACCTCTGAATGTTCAGGCTCTGTTTATCTACTTTGAAGTTCTGGATGTAGGTGGCTTTCACATTGGAGTGCACTTCACTTGTTGATTGCTTCATTCACTATGTTAGTCACCCACCATCCTCCTGTTCCTCCCACGCTAATGCTGCCTCTCCCCATGAAAATGCAAAACAGGGAATGGGTGACAATAATGATATCACTTTGATTTTAATAGTTTATTTTCTCTCCCACAGCAACAGACAACAAGCTTTGGAGCATCAACGACTCCATTTGGAGCTGCTCCAACCTCCAGTACGTCTCTGTTTGGGACACAGCCACAGCAGACTAGCGGAGGACTGTTTGGACAGCAACAGCCCACACAAACCTCGACTAGTTTCAGTCAGCCGAGTACTGGTTTTGGCACTAGTGGCGGAGGACTCTTTGGCCAGACTCAGCAACCAACTGGCACTGGTGTGTACAGTATATGATTCTCTGTAATTTATAATTCCACTAAAACAGATCAATGTCAAAATGGTTGAAATTAAGGTCCAATTTCTCATAATTATTTTATGTTGGTGGTTATCTTGAAGTTATCTTGAGATGATTTCGGGGCTTTAGTGTCCCCGCGGCCCGGTCCTCGACCAGGCCTCCACCCCCAGGAAGCAGCCCGTGACAGCTGACTAACCCAGGTACCTATTTACTGCTAGGTAACAGGGGCATAGGGTGAAAGAAACTCTGCCCATTGTTTCTCTTCGGCGCCCGGGATCGAACCCGGGACCACAGGATCACAAGTCCAGCGTGCTGTCCGCTCGGCCGACCGGCTCCCGGCTCTCCCTTGACCGGTGGGGTTGTTATCTTAGTGGGAAACGATTTAGGCTAAATTTGCTTGGTGAAAATATGCATTAATGGAATAGAGCAATTCACTGAGACACTGTAAACATTGGTCAAGCATAAATTTTTTACAAATATTACAGGTACAGTCTGTATACTACACAAAGTACTGTAGATAAGTTTAATGATATAGATTTGATTAATCATTAGATTTGTCTGAATCCTAAGGACAAGATGATGCAAGGATTTTACTGCTGAAGCAGTTTGTGTGTCGATGGAGAGCAATGTAGCTTTGCTGAGTAGGGAATTTTATATATAAAAATATATTTTTAAATATAAAAATATTCTTATATATTGTTATGGTAAAATCACTAAGAGATGGCTTAGGGCAGATGGAAGGCCACGAACATATAAACAAAAAAAAAGTAAAAACAAATTAAAATAAAACTATGTTGACTTCTTCACGGTGTAGTAAATGCAGGATAAAACATATGAAGATGAAAAATTTGAATACTTTAATATGAAAAATTAACTTTGATAAATAACAAGACTGAAAATCATTCCTTAAAAACGTGACTTACTTACAGGGTGCAAAACAATCAAAACAAAACAATCAAACAGACAATTTAACGTTACGTTAGAGAACATGAAATAAAATGGTGCTGAAAATGCTATATGCCAGGCTGCGTACATCTACTACCACGCAAGGTAGTGTGAGGGTAGGTCCAGCAGGTAGAGCACGAGAGAGTATTCTGCTGATGGTGGTTGGCCGGCTTCTATTTATATGGGACTAGACCAATGTAGGTGGCGCTGATGTGACGATAACTGGGAGCCGGCAGAGACAAACTAGCAGAATGCTTGTTGCTGGCCGGTGGCGACAGCTTGCCGCCACCAGGTGTGCTGGGGGTCACGGGAACTGGAGAGTAGGGGAGAGTAGTCCACTGTCTAGACGTCTGAGCACTAGATGATGTTCTTGCTGTAATTCTTGAATATGTAGATGTGGTGTGGTAGAATAGGTGATGATGGAGCAGGTCTAATCTTCCTAGGGAGATTACTGTGACAATATAAAAATATTTGTTTTTAGACCCAAAAAAATATTTTTTTTTTACAGATAAAAAAAAAATATATATTTTATATATTGAATAGTTGGGGTGCCCTTTAATAAGGATGATATTCAGTGTTCTAAAGTGCATATGGTAGTTATGCTGATGGGTATGTGCTGGCTTCAGCGTGGTGTACGTGGTGGCTTTAGTGAGATGTACACAGTGACTGCAGTGAAGTGTACACAGTGACTGCAGTGAAGTGTACACAGTGGCAGCCATGAGGTGTACACCGGCTGCTGTGAGGTGTATGCAGTGACTGCAGTGAGGGGGGGGGGGGTAGTTGTAGCTTTACATTACCCCTGAACTTGCAGAATAAGACCATTAAAATCATTCCTAGACTCGATTGGGCCCGAGTCACATAGTGCTATGTATTTTGAGTCACATGGTGTGGCTCAGGGGACCAACCCAAGTGCCTCTCGTAATGGGGAACTTTATTTCAAAATACATGTTAAATGAATGTATCTACTTATATAATGTCCTCTCATAGGTCTATTTGGAAGCACCACTACTGGTGCCTTTGGAGCGCAGCAGTCCACTCAGAATCGCCCCTTTGGTTTTGGTCAGACTATCACCAGCAGCACCAGCACTGCTGGCGGGCTCTTCAGCTCTACACAGCCTGCAACTGGAGGGGGCCTCTTTAGCACTGGTGGTACGTCTAAACTTGACAGTGTTTATTACTCTACTGCACTGGCAGTATGTATATATATACATTTGTTTTTACTGCTTACGACACTGGCAATATGTATATATATATACATTTGTTTTTACTGCTTACAGCACTGGCAATATGTATATATATATACATTTGTTTTTACTGCTTACGACACTGGCAATATGTATAGAGTTGTTTTGCTGTATGCAACACTGGTGGTAAATATATACAATTGTTTTTACTGTATGATATCCATATAGATTAATGATTATTTTTTAAAACCATTATTCATAATAGTTCCTGTATAGCTTTTAAAAGTTTATTTTAGATAGTTTAGTTAATTTATTATGCACCCCCATACCCATCTTGTGGGCGGTAGTGGAAAGGTTTACAGAGGCACATAATGGGCTCTGGGACTGAACCCCACAATTCATTTAGCTAAGGTAGTTACGGTCTTGATGAGCTTGTTACAATATTTAATGTACATCGTCGCATCGGCAATGGGCTTGAGACCGACCACAAGTATAGTTCCTAAATTAAGCATCTGACATATATATGAGGAGCTAGTGTCACAATTGATATATATATATATATGGGGAGCTAGTGTCACAATTGATATGTTTATCCTGCACACAAAACCAGCCTTTTGAGACCATATACAGTGCAACCTCAATTTGGCAAACTATATGGCACCAAACCACAATTCATTGCAACTGGAGAAAAGGCCTTCAGAAGGCATTTTTACATTGCATTATTTTTTAATAAGGGACTAAAAATTGCTTGCTATGTCTGTCTGTCCTAATGTTTCATTCATCTATGAAAGTGATTAAAAACATGAGTGGAGCCAGATTAAAGGAGTTAACATTCGTACCCTTATTTTCCTCCACTTTCGGTGGGCGAATTTCACAAATTTATATTTCAACTGATCATATGATTGAAAACTAGCAGGAGAACCTGACTGGTAAAACAGATCTCAAGTTCATTGCCAGTACTTCTCAGGATCCACCCTCCACCCCCTTAAGTTGTATTTATAAATATAATAATAATTTTTGAATTCATATGGGGCATGATCCATAAATGGTGTAAATGAACTATTAGTATAATGGTGTAAGTAATATTTATTATTTACATAGTCCTAAGGGATATTATTTTTTTAATACATGATTTAATTTTCTAGTTGGTTTCGGTGGAACCGGTGGTGTGAGTGGTACAACAGTCAAGTATGAACCGGTAACTGGCAGCGACACCATGACCAGAAATGGGGTCTCGACAAGCATTCGCACAAAAATTGAAGTCATCTCTACTATGAAAGTAAGTATTGTACCAGTGTCTGATACAATGTTACGTACTCGAGGTATGTTTCTGTTGATGCTGCTGCTGACTTCTCGGCTGTCGTTGTCTGTGCTACATTGCGCATTCTACAAATTGCTCTTCTTCTTCTTCTGGCATTATCTAAAAATTAATTATGTCAATTGTGTTCTTGACTTAGGGCAGTCTGTAGACAGTAAGTCACGTCTAAAAATAAAGGAAGCATCGATGGTTTTGTTCATCCTGGACACGGCTTGATTATGTTCTAGGACTGACCGAAATGTTGTCGCCCCCATCTTTATTTTCCGATGCATAGGTTAAGTGTCTTGTGACAAAGTTGTTTATTAATAATACTTAATGTCAAAATATATAAAAGCATCTGTGCTGAGGTTTCTTTGGCAGTACAGAAGACAGGCAAGGCATAAAGCCGAATGCCCTTTATAATTGTCTGTTTTGTTAATGGTTTAAGTACAACTGCCACTGTATGCACCTTAATAAGCCTCCTGAATTGACCAAAACAGTGTCACTTTTCATTGAATTGCATGTGTGGGGGGTCGGGTCATTTGTGTCACCCACGTTATTGTGACTTATTCTCTGCTCACTTTATACTTATCCCAACATCATTGATCTGTAATCATTGAAGAACCATCTGTGGAGCTAGTACTGTATTTTGAAGTTATTATTTTATCTTTTACAAGGAGTTGTATTTTATTGTGGTACACTTGACCCTTGGCTGTAACCTATTTTTAAAATTGAGTTGTGAACTAATCAGCATTAAATGTTTTGTTGCAAATTTTTTATTATTAAATAATTGCACGTGGTCTGCAAAAATGAGTTTTGATGCCTGGGATGAATTTGTTGGAAACCCTTATATATTTTGTTTCATCCTCAGGAGTATGAAAACAAGTCACTAGAAGAATTACGTGTTGAAGACTATCTTGCCAATCGGAAGGGACCTGGTCAGGGTACAACCATTCCTGGGTTTGGTCAGACACAGCAGCAAGCGGCGCAGCCTCAGCTCGGCGGCACGGGGCTCTTCGGCACCACCAGTGGCACATCTCTATTTTCATCTACCAAACCTCCAGAGAATAAGACACTCTTTGGTAGTGGAACTTCGACTGGTTTGTTTTAATTAGTTACATTTTTTGCGTTATCTATTTGGTTTCTTTCTTGGTTTGTTCTTTTGTATTGGTGGGTAAGAAACCTAGAATACATTTTGAGATTTACAACATAATTATTGTCTGTTTCTTTCTATCTATCATTGTTTTAATGCCATATGTCCTCTGGGAACATAGTGCTGAATGGCTTTATGCCCCAGTGCTTGACCTTACTTTATTAAGTCAATATTTCCTACTATATTACTCCAATCACTTAAAATATTTGTTTCTCACTTACACTATTCTTGACCATAAATTTGTAATATAATAATTTTATAACATAACTGGTTAAATATTTATATTATTTTCTTGTTATTTTTTTTAACAGGATTTGGTACACCTACTGGTGGAAGCCTTTTTGGATCGACTGCAACAACTCCTGCCTTTGGACAAACGAGTACAGCATCCAACCCAAGCTTCTCCTTCAACACACAGCAGCAGCAGCAGCAACAAAAGAGCACTGGGTTTAATTTTGGCAGTACTGCTACCACTTCTCCGTCCCTATTTGGCTCTACACCACAGCAGCAGCAGACGTCGGGATTTGGCCTTGGCGGTGGATTCCAGTTAGGCCAGACTACTCAGCAGCAGGTTCGGCTACTGATAGTGGTTTTAACTTTTGCCAATTCTGCACATTTTGCTGCTCTCTTTTATTATATGTATCTGGCATTACTGTGTGTCTGCTCCTTCCAGGTTCTTCTCTTTGCTTTTTCTGACTGTTGCATTAGCTTTTATCATGTATCATCCTTCTGTCCTTTTATCCTCGCTCCCAAACTGAATTACTTTGCACTTGCCTGGATTGAACTCCATAACCATTTCTCTAATCAAGCTTTTGGCTTCCATTGATCCTGGTGTAATATTGTACAATCTTCTGCACGCATTACTCTTCTCATTAGCTTTGCATTATTTGCAAACATTGTCAAGTGAGATCTTGCCTCTTTGGGTAGATCAATTACATGTATAAGGTTTTGGTCTGTAAAAAGGTAAGGTCTGGATAAGATGAGGGTCCTCATCCCTCATATTTGTTCATGAGGGTCCTTTTTATGACTGCTTACTAACTTCCTCCATCCTTACATTTCCTCACACTATGACTGCTTCCTTTCTATCAGGTATTTGCTTACCTTGTCTAGTACCTTCTCGGTTATTCTTGCCTGCCTCTCAATTTTTTTATCTGTTATAGGGGGATGCTGTTAAAGGCTTTTTATTCTGTCTCGAGAAAATGCAATCCGCTCTTCCTTACTCCCTTGTCTTGGTGGCTCTGACATGGATCTTGGTGCCAGTTTTTTTTTTCTTGGCTGGCAATAGTCTTTTTATTCCTCTTGTTCTGCCGGCTTTACTATTACTGTCACTACTATCGCAGTGAGTAGAACCTAGGAACGCGCTATTTTCATCTGATTTCATATCCTATATCACCACATGCACAGTATGTAATAGTTTCAATATGTATAAGCTGATACTGGTGTTATGTACCTTTTTATTAACTGTGCCATTTTATTTCAGAATACTGGAGGGCTTTTTGGTAATCAGAACAAACCTGGAGGATTCCTCTCCAATCAGAACACAAGTGGAGGTCTCTTTGGCAGTAAACCAGCTGGCATAACCCAACCACTTTCTACAGGCTTCGGCACCACATCGGCTGTAACCCCTTTTGGCCAGGCCACTAACACCAGTGCAGGAGGGGGGCTCTTTGGGGCCCAGAATACTCAGAATAAGACAGGAATATTTTCTGGATTTAGTAAGTTAATTTATTTGAAAAGCAATTCATCTGAATACTCTTATCAAGTAGTGTAAATAAGTCTATCAATCCTTACGTGAATGTCTTGAGTTTAGACTTCAGTGTTATAATCAAGGCTAGAGGGCTTGCATTTTTTTATGAGACACTTAGCTGTTATGAATGTTATTGTGTGTCTAAGCAGCATAGCGGCCTCCATACACCACTTCCAAACGATGGTACCTCGCTTGACAAGATTCCTCATACCAGCATACGATGCACATCGCTAATTCTAGCCACAATGCTGCTGTTATCAGAATCCTGGTCACTGTCCTGTAAATTAATCATATTCTACGAGTTTATTTTTATTTTGTGAAGGAACACGAGAAGTCATTTCAAGATGCTTAGAGGGGACCAAACATTGGCAGAGTGCTGTGGCTGTCTGCCTAGTGCTGTAAACATCATGAAAAGCTTTATAATAATAATAGCCCCCTGATATCTGAACATAGTTGAAATCAATTTATCTTGCCAAACCCCTTCCCCCCCCCCAAAAAAAAAATATTTTAGTATGAAAAAATGCAAATTAGTACAAAGGGCATCAAGTGCTAAGTATTATTTTTTAATGAAAATGTGAAGTTAATTTGCTGATAAATTTGTTTACCTTTTTCAGACAACAATTCTAGTTTTGGGAGCACGGGTCTCTTTGGGCAGACGAACAATCAGCAAAAGCCTGGTGGTGCGATCTCCTTTGGTCAGTTTGGAAGCACAAATACCATGGGACAAACGCTGGGCACAAACACCGGAACTGGCCTCTTTAATCCCAGTGGCGTGAACACGAATGTCGGCATGACCGGCACTGGTCTCCTCAACACGAACTCGGGTACGTAGCAACATTATATGTCCAAGTGTCTTTTCAATCAAAATTGTGCTTAACATTATAATATTATAATACTGCCCAAGACGCTATGTGTGTAAATGGCTTTGCAAGTGTGTAATACTTGCAAAATATTACACACTTGTAATACCAATGAACAAATCATAGCTCAGTCGATTAAGGCAGTGTCTGGGATGCTCCTGGATGCAGGTTCGAATCCTCGTCACGGCCCTTGTGGATTTGTTCATTTGATGCATCACGTTAGTGTGATCTGTGTGTGTGTTGTAATACCAATCTTGTGTAATCTCACAAACCCATTGTATCTTCTTGTAAATCAAGATTATAATTATATATTATTATTAGCATTCAAGTTTGTTTAATTGTAAATGTTTATTTATTAGGAAAGGGATATACTTAGCACAGCTGTTATGCACATTAAGTAAGTTCGTTGTGTGCTATACTCTTATGTACTTCCTTTGTGCCTCCGAGAAAAACAATTATAAAGTCTGTTACTTAGAGATACTCTGCACTGTTTAATTTTTAATTGATGGGATATAATGCATGAAGTTTAAAAGCAGGTTAAATTTCACTCATTTCAATCTTCCGTTCCATCCCAAATCCTTATCCTGATCCCTTCTAAGTGCTCTATAGTCATAATTGATTGACGCTTTCTCCTGATAGTTCCTTCCCTTCAATTGTTTTGTGATTGGCAGTATGTAAATGCCAAATTTTAACAGGTATAAAAGATTATACTGTATTTACTACTTGCTCTTGAAACTGGTAGGTCCTGTAAGTAAATACTGGTTTTGAAACAGGGGTGTTTTCCCTGATATAAATATATATCTATACATCTCTAATGCGTTATGTGTGGTTTCCTCCGAGGCTAAGGGTCCCCTTCTTCCAGCCAGAGGTGGTACTCCCTTCCTATATAAATATATAACAAATATAGAGCAAATTATTTTGTAACACAATAGATGTGGGATCACTTGATTGTTTCAAGCATAGGTTTGACATGTATATGAATGAGTTTAGGTGGGGCATAAATCAGAACTATAAACTATTTGGTAGAGTACAAGGGTATCGTCTAAACCCAGATGCGGTTGAAGTACGTAGTTCAGAAATGTAGTATATTGTATTTTTTGGGATAGGATGTGGAGATTATTTTCAGCCTATTATGCCTTTTAAAGGCTCGTTATTCAACTGCCCTCTCGAATAGTACACCACATTTTGATGTATGATATAACAGCCAAAATATATGTTCTAAATCATAGCAGCTAACAAAAATTAACTGGCTGTCATATTTTTGATTCGTGGGTCCTCAGTTAGGTTAAATTAGGTAAGGGCAAAAATAGTTCATAATTTTCGTGATGTGACAACTTTGGAGGACGGGCTGATTTATTAGTCATTAGCTTTAGAATATACTAAAATATAGAATTCATCATGTTTTCAGCATTTGGTATGCCTCAGCTAAATATGATGGGCAATGCTGGAGGAGGTATCTACACTGATCTGGGCAAGCTGGTGAAGGCAATGACGGAGAAACCAATTTTCGACATCCCGTTGGGCAGCACGACATCCTCATCGTCAGGTACGTGCGGGAGGAGTAGAGGAAGGTGGAAGGGGAAGAATGGGTAAGAGAAAAGAAGTGAGAAAGAGGTGTGAGGGAGAAGGAAGTTAAAAACATAGGAGGGAGAGAGAGAGGGGGAGGAGGAAAGTTTAGGTATAATAATTGTCTTTTTATGCCACAGATAGAAGCAGCAGTACATCAAGTAATGATCAAGGCAGCTCCAAGTTGCCTAGCTCCAGTCTGAAGCCCACTTACGTTCTCTCTCCATCGCTTGTCTCAAACAAACCGAAGCCAAAGCCGATAAATAAGGCCAACAACCAAGGGTACGTTTTATATCCCTTCGGCATTGCTGGCATTTTTGGTTATCTATTTTTTTCAAATTACTGTATAATTTTGGATCAGTCTCGTGTAGTGTCTTACCATTCGTGTATACCATGCTACCATGTTCATCCCATGACCCAGAACACCCCTTGTTCATCCCATAGCCCAGACCAACCCTTCTTCATCCCATGTCCCAGAACACTCCTTGTTCATCCCATAGCCCAGACCAACTCTTGTTCATCCCATGTCCCAGAACACTCCTTGTTCATCCCATAGCCCAGACCAACTCTTGTTCATCCCATGTCCCAGAACACCCCTTGTTCATCCCATAGCCCAGACCAACCCTTGTTCATCCCATAGCCCAGACCAACCCTTGTTCATCCCATGTCCCAGACCAACCCTTGTTCATCCCATGTCCCAGAACACCCCTTGTTCATCCCATACCCCAGACCAACCCTTGTTCATCCCATACCCCCAGAACATCCCTTGTTCATCCCATACCCCCAGAACATCCCTTGTTCATCCCATACCCCCAGAACATCCCTTGTTCATCCCATACCCCCAGAACATCCCTTGTTCATCCCATACCCCCAGAACATCCCTTGTTCATCCCATACCCCCAGAACATCCCTTGTTCATCCCATACCCCCAGAACATCCCTTGTTCATCCCATACCCCCAGAACATCCCTTGTTCATCCCATACCCCCAGAACATCCCTTGTTCATCCCATACCCCCAGAACATCCCTTGTTCATTCCATACCCCAGACCAACCCTTGTTCATCCCATACCCCAGACCAACCCTTGTTCATCCCATACCCCCAGAACACCCCTTGTTCATTCCATACCCCAGACCAACCCTTGTTCATTCCATACCCCCAGAACATCCCTTGTTCATCCCATACCCCCAGAACATCCCTTGTTCATCCCATACCCCCAGAACATCCCTTGTTCATCCCATACCCCCAGAACATCCCTTGTTCATCCCATACCCCCAGAACACCCCTTGTTCATCCCATATTTTCCCAGGAAAATAAACCTGGCATCACTTATTTGACCAATTCTCATTTGTATTTTTGTTATTACTCCATGTTTCCCAGTCTGCTGATATTTCTTATATTCTTTGTTAAATGCCCCACACTATCCATATACCATGTCACCCCTTCACTCTCTCACCACCTCTACTGTAAACTGCTGCTGGAAGACCTTTACAACCTTCGGCAATGTGTATACAAATGATTTTGACGATGAAGATTGGAAAGGGAGGTAGATTGAAGATCTGAGGGAGTCTATGCTATAAGTGGAAGATGACTACAAAGATTAGGAGATAATGAACCTGTGTGTATTTCATGGTGAAAATTGTTTAGTTATTCTCCGCACAGGAATGATCGTCATTGGCTGTTCAAAGGACTAGAAGACCCCAGCGAGGAAAGTTCAGAAGATTTCCTAAAGCCCAAGAAATATCCCAGTGTCAGAAAACTGAATCTTAAGGTATTCAAAGGAGTTAAAACCGATTCCGCCTCTTTAGGCAGCACGCCAGAGAGGGCGCACGGCAACTCAAGTAGTGATGCACCCTCTCCTCTTACCACGCCTATCAGCTCCCTGGGTGACAATTCCACGCTTCGTACTAGTGGTTCGCTCTCGCACGATAATTCTCCGACACCAGAAATAATCAAGGTTAGTTTAAATTTTATTCTGCGGTCTATGATGATTCCATTTGTCCCATTTCCAGGTGGTAGCTATGAAGCTCCACTTGGGGAGGAAATACTCTTGTGGAATATGCACCTGCCTCTCCTGGTGTTTTAATTTCAGGTGGGGGACTTGGGAATTGTTTGCCAGCTCCCCAAATCCACACCCGACACACTTCACTATTCAGAAGTGGGTTTTTGTTTTCTTGCATATCACCATGTCACCCTTAATGGTGTCTGGATAGAGCTGACTGGCCTTGCTTTTCAGCTCTGGCCAGGTTGTTTCTTTGGGTCACTTGACTTTACATTGATAGGTTAAGCAGTTGATTTAAAGTTTCAGATCAGTACAACTGGGTACTGCTAATATCCAGGAGGCTACGATAGATAGAGAATAGATAAATAGCATCTAGGCCCATGATGACTGTAAATAAGCAACTACCCTATACTGACAGCTCTAAATCTGAAGCTGGTGTAAGATTTGGGTTCGTCTTTTCCTGGTTTCAGCCACTGCAACAGTCTCTTATCGGATAGATTTTTACTGCTGAGCTCTCCTGTTTGCTCTTAGAGAGATTATTACACTTGTGGACTCTTTTATACTGTATATATGTGGAATTTGATTTTTTACCATTTTATTTATATCAAGAGCTTCACAGGGGCTGTTAACGTGTTGCATTTCTTTTGTCTTGATGGTGAGAGATTGTGCTCAACCACTTGGAGTAATTGGTAGAGCAACAGTCTCGCTTCTTGCTGGTCAGCGTTCAGTGCCTGATGAACCAAGGGATTGGGCACCATTCCTTCTGTTTTATCTCAGATACTTGTCCTCATGTCCCTTCCAAGTGCTATACAGTATAGTCATATTGGCTTAGTGCTTTCTCCACATAAATACCTTACCTCATACATTAGTACGTTTATAAAAGTGCAAGATTCCTCTAAATGGAGAATTTGAAACAGTGTGAGCATTATGAATAGTTTCTCTTGAGTTTTGATGCAAAATGGACCATAGATCCTTTTGTTTTTAAATCTTTCAGCTGTTTGCATTTTGATACAAAATATTGCCATTCTTTAATATTTAATGCCCTAATGAAAAATATGTAATGAGGTATCATTTTCCTTGACAGGGTCGAAGCAAGGTGAAGAGACTTAATTTGGTTGACAAACATGGGCAGATGAACGACACACTGGTGGACCTCAATGTGAACCACTTGAAGGTCACGGAGCCCGCTGATGACCATCCGGACGCAGATGATTTAGTTGACCACGATAAAACTGACCTGGATGCAGAGGCCAACAAGGAGAATAATGTTTCCCTCTTCAATTCTGTAGATGAAGAAGACCTTCCTGAGATCATTAATAGGTCTTCCGATAAACCACATCCTGCTGGTGAGTGAGCACTTTTGCAAGTCCCAACGCTGTTAAGCTAGATGATTATAATAGTTGATTGAACATATCTCATTTTAACATCTCTTCTACCTGCGTAATGCATTTAAAACATCGTAGAGATAATATGCATCTCATTGGGCACAACTTTCTGCATATTTGTATTCTTGATCTATTAGAATGCAATACATTATAATCTGACACTAATACTCTAACCTGACCTGATATATGTAATTTTAAATGATACATTGATGTATTCCAAGATGCTTTGTTAAATATATATCAATTCAATGAATACTGTTTGATCTGATCTGATATAATTTTTTTATGATATGGGAATTGGTACATAACTAGTATTATTTGTATATTATATTTTTTGTTGTATGTTCAGTATTAATGTAACTGCATTAGGTAAATATGAGAGCGGGGAATAAGCCTTGAATCCTTATTCCCTGAATATAGTTTTATTTTAAAGGGTTTGCTTCATGCAGGATGTTTTTTTCCAAAGGTTTCTGCCTATCTCAGGTTAATACAAAAAGGTTTGGCATCATTTAATTAAGCATTAACTAAAGTAGTAGAATAGAATAAGGAATGATAAAAATATGGAGTGATGCCTAGTGCAGAAGTTGATGAATCGTAGGATTAAATAGTGTTTTGAGACTGTTTGTTCACACCTTACCTTGAGGTTACCTTGAGGTTACCTTGAGGTGCTTCCGGGGCTTAGTGTCACTGCGGTCCGGTAGTCGACCAGGCCTCCTCCACGCCGGTAGTAGTGGTGAATAGTATGTTGATGTGAGATCATGAGAGGTGGGAGAGAATGAGTCTGTGGAGGTATTAGGAGGTTACCTTGACCTTGAGGTGCTTCCAGGGCTTAGCGTCCCCGCGGCCCGGTCGTCGACCAGGCCTCCTGGTTGCCGGACTGATCAACCAGGCTGTTGGACGCGGCTGCTCGCAGCCTGACGTATGGAGTGAGGAAATGTTTGCCATGTTTATACATGGCTATTTGATACATGTCCTTACGAAGAGGAAATATTGCTGTGAAATGTTTGCAGGTGGTTGGTGGCATGTATTTTCCATGTTTATTTCTGAAGGCATGGTGATTGGCTAACTGGAATTTTAATTAACCCTTACTACATATTCTTCTCTTATCTTCTTTTAGCTGAAGTCCTAACCTTGAAAGCGGGATAAGGATACAATAATGTTAACGAGAGCAGGGTAATGTGCTCTCTTTGTCTCTGTTTACAGGTGTCAAGTTAACTCGCTCCGGATACTACACGCTTCCCTCCTTGGATGATCTCGGAGAGATGGTCGACTCCGAAGGAAGATGTCTGGTGGAGAACTTCACTGTGGGAAGATATGGCTATGGCAACGTGTGCTTCCTAGGCGTGACGGACATAGCTAGCATTGACTTGGATGCTGTGGTGTTCATCTTGAGGAAGCAGATAGAGGTGTATCCTGAGGGCACTCAGAAACCTGGTCAGGGTCAGGAACTTAACAAACCTGCTGTTGTAAGTATGATTTGTCAATTTAAATATTTTGGGTTCATGGGATTCGGGAATCGGAGGACAATATAAATGTATTGCAAAATAATATTATGTATGTCAGTAACTGCTGAGAGTAAATTAGAATGGTTGTTTTGAACCTTCAGCATAATTTCAAATTAAATGTAGGAGAGATTCTTCATGTTTAGGTTGGGGTGTAAAGGGGCAGGGATTGGTGTGCAGAAAATTAACTGAGTACCTTGAGTCACTGGATTACCTGTGTCCAGTTTCAAGAGTTCTAATTTTTATAGTCTGGTCTGAGACTAGGCTATGTTAGTGGTAGCCTGGGTCCAGATTCATGAAGCGGTTACGCAAGTATTTATGAACGTGTACATCTTTCCTCAATCTTTGACGGCTTTGGTTACATTTATTAAACAGTTTACAAGCATGAAAACTTCCCAAATTAACTGTTGTTATTGTTAGAAACAGCCTCCTGGTACTTTGAAACTCATTAACTGTTTAATAATTGTAAACAAAGTCGCCAAAGAGTGAGAAAAGATGTACAGGTGCGTAAGTGCTTGCATAACTGCTTTGTGAATCTGGCCCCTGTTCAGTGAGGCTATTAATGGTTGGAGCCTTTAGTCTTGCATGGCTGTTGCAACCCATCTGTTCAGGCAACTTTTGCACACCTCATCTATTCCATCTTGAAACCTTTGTTTTGGCAACATTTCTTATGTTTACTTTTAGAAGGTTGAACTACAGTCTCCAGCTTCATGCCTTCTTTTGATAAGTACTTACTTTTAAAAGGTTGAAGGGCCGTCATCTTCCATTGTTCAAACCATTTGAAATTGTTCAAACTTTTGAAATCACTTCAGTCGCAAAACAAATTAAATGAATTTGTGTATGTACAAGTCTATTGACCTCTTTAATCACACACAGAGATCACACTAACGTGGTGCATCAAATAAACAAATCAACAAGGGCAGTGACGAGGATTCGAACCTGCGTCTGGGAGCATCCCAGACACTGCCTTAATCGACTGAGCTACGACAGGGTTAAAGAGAGGCTACGGGATCCAATAAGCTCAGTAGAACTTCAAGTTCAACCCTTTTAACCCTGTCGGAGCTCAGTCGATTAAGGCAGTGTCTGGGATGCTCCCAGATGCAGCTTCGAATCCTCGTCACTGCCCTTGTGAATTTGTTCACCTCTTTAATCAGTTGAATGCTTCCTTTAAGATATAATAATTCATTAATATCCTACGTGTCTTTTCAGATCACACTAGACTGTGTGTGGCCCATTGATAAGACAACACGTGAGGTGATCAAGTCGACTGAACGACTCGAGAGCATGTCGTGGGGGGATTACCTTGAGCGTCAGTGTGTAAAAATGGATGCCAACTTCATAGAATATCGCCCTGAAACTGGATCATGGGTCTTCAAGGTACAAGGATTTTAGTGTTGATGTAGATTATTTAAAATTGAAGATAGTGATTAACAAAGATTACAATATGCACACACACAGAGATCACAATAACGTGATGCATCAAATGAACAAATCCACAAGGGCCGTGACGATTAAGGCAGTGTCTGGGATGCTCCCGGACGCAGGTTCGAATCCTCGTCACGGCCCTTGTGGATTTGTTCATTACAATATGCACAAATTGCAGTGGTATGAGAGCAATTTGTTCTCTTGTATCAAGTCGTTTTCATTATTGGTAGAAAACCTATTGACATCTATCCGTAGTAGCGGCTAGATTGCATTGTTAATTTCGTCCTTCAATTGCTTAACTTTGGTGACTGATAATAATTGGTGTAGTATTGATTTACTGTTTCGTGTCAGTGATATATATCTTTATGACTTGATATTGTTTACACCAATTTTGTGAATTTCACGGCAACATTGGTGTGTGTTCAAATCGTGAGAATTTACTATGGATGTATTTTACTAACAAAAATCCTGATTATTGCTGTATAAAAGTTATAATTTTTATCCGAAAATATCCCATTCTGATAAAATATTGGTCCTTAGTGCATGCACAATATTTGATAATGTACACATAAATACATACTTATACATAGTGTACAGGATATATATATATATATATATATATATATATATATATATATATATATATATATATATATATATATATATTGAATATGAATTGGATAATAATTCCGTTTTAGTTAATTAAAATAATTTGTTGTCCAGATATTTTCCCCTTTTTATGCATGTATTTTTATACTGTATTATACAAATATTGGTTTATTTTTAAATGCATTTTCAGTTTTTGTGGCGTTTGATACATTGTGTAGCATAAACATTAATCATAGTCTAAGTTTTGTGCCACATGAACCTTTCAAGCCTCGGTGCTTCATATATACTTTGCTAGCAAGGCATTTGTCATATTTAAATATAATTGCCGTTATTACGTTAAATGAGTGTAACACAATCGCAGTTGTGGAAAAGCATGTTCGTGATATAAAACTGAAAATGCTTGTAATATTTCTGAATATTTTATGCCGCTAGAATAAAAATAATAAAATGCTGAAGTTCTGTATTCCGGCGGAGAATAATGGTGCTGGTTGTATACAGACAGACTTGTTATATATAACAATACATAATATATTAGGTGTAAGAAAATGTAAGGATCTTGTTGTCCTTTCTCAAATCGACCATTAATTAGTTCCCCCGTTCTTGATTCAAATCAGTCTTCACCTATGGTGTGCAGTGATTGTTTTTCTACTTTTAAATTTCTTGTACATCTGTGTACATAAAGTTATATTTATTTTATTTCTCATAAACCTATGTGGAGACTTTTAATATGCTGTACACTGTACTTAAGTTTTTCTGGGGAAGCCCTTTGATGGCTGTCTGATGCTATATCAGCCCATCCTCCTAAGGCTTTCCAACGTCAAAAAAATGGTTAATGTAAAGTGTCTTCTAACCTACCAGAGGACCCAAAACAGAAAATGGGACAATACGTCACTTTCGTGAGCTGCTTCCATTTTCTGGTACGACAATTGTTGGCCTTGTGTAACACACACGAGCGAAAAGAAACGTTCTTTGCAGAAGGACAGGTTGGCTATGTTGCCGATGTGGCTGACGGGAGCCACTGGGGATAATCTAGAACTGGGCATTTTATTACATTCATCACTTGCACACAGAAATCACACTAACGTGATGCATCAAATGAACAAGTCCACAAGGGCCGTGACGAACATTCATCACTTGTTTTTCCTTGTACAGTTGTATTAATTTTTTCGTAATTGTTTTATTTTTTATTATATGGAAGTTTCATGCATTGTTGTCGATGGCAAGAAAGGATAAAATTTAGTGTCTTGATGAATAGACAGTATTAGTAACTCAAATTGCTGTTAAAAATGACAACTTTCAGAAAGAAGAAAGTCACTTTTCAGAATTGAGAGATGGTTAGCTTAAAAAAAATGACAGCTTTCAGAAATAAGTGTGTTTAATATCGCTCTTATTTCTCTCGAGTTGACAAGGAGACGGGAACATAATTTATGCAGTGTTGTGCAGGAGACGTTTACGTACCTGGAGTGTCCCTGGAGAGGACTTCGGGAGTTGTTCTACTCCCCAAGCCCAGCCTGAGGTCCAGGATGTAGTTAAATGTGGTGGGCTAGCTTAGATGTTTTGTGTGTGGGATATAAGGCAAGTATGAGGAGACGGTACTAAAACCAGTATGACTAGTATTTGGCAGGGATATGAGGACAAGGTGGCATGGAACAGTGGGAAGGAATAGTGCCTAACCACTGGACCATCGGGGATCGAATGCCGACCTGCAAGAAGCGAGACGTGTTGTATGGACCTGTTAAAGTGATTGTGTGCGCGGAAGTGATGTCTGAATGCTTATATAATAATGTACATAATTCTTGTAACTAAGAGCTGCCTTCCAATAAATATATAAATGATATTATAGTTATCTGTTTACATACATGCCGATCTAGCTTTAAATGAGACTACAGTAATGTGTTTTCATTTTAATTAACTTAGATGCAGGCTCATTTCATTATATAGCTGATTATATAGCTGATATAGCGGAAGCTGATCAGGCTAACATGCATAAATGTATTGTTTGCTATGTCTGTATTCATTAATTAAGATACTGTATTGTGATATTATGTGATATTTTAACTAATTGGAAATATCTGTACCTGTACTTTTATGCTTAATAAAATACTGAATTTAAACTGTGTAGTGGAAGTAGGGGTGGAAGATGTTGGTAATGCATGAATAACGAAGTCAAACGTAATTGTGCAATAAGATTTGTGGAAGCTTATCTGGAGCTTACCTTTAGAGGGTTTCGAGAGTTCTTCTACTCCCCGAGCCCAGCCTGAGGCCAGGCTCGACTTGTGATAACTTGGTCCAACAAGCTGTTGTTTGCAGCTGCCCATAAGCCCACACATCCACTACAGCCTGGTTGGTCCAGTACTTCTTGCAAGAATTTATCTAATAGGTTCTTGAAGAAGTCCACCTTTGTGGACGATGATGTTACACAACCAGCATTATGAAAATGGTGAGGTGGAGAAGGAGTACGTACTGGAGAGATCCCAAGTTACTCTAAGGAGAACGCATCAGATCCAGAAGAGATAATTGATATGCCTGTATAATTTTAATTGTTTATTTTTGTCCTCTGATTTGGAATCCGAAGTTTAGATAGATTGGTAAAATAAGTTAGCTATTGTTCGGAACAAAATTAGTAAAAAAAGGACCTAATATTATGAAAAAATATTTGTTAGAAAATGGGAGCTACTGTTTGGGTCTATCTTGAGGTTATCTTGAGATGATTTCGGGGCTTTAGTGTCCCCGCGGCCCGGTCCTCGACCAGGCCTCCACCCCCAGGAAGCAGCCCGTGACAGCTGACTAACTAGAAGAAATGTAAAGATCGAGTTGGGTATAGAGTATTAGAGTTGAAGGATAGGAACGAAACAAGATTTTTGAAGATGGAATTGTAGGTCGAGTATTATTATGATACTGTAGCGAAAATAAGGAGCACCGTAAAACTGGAATAGCAGGACATGGAGCACTGTGAAACTGGAATAGCAGGACATGGAGCACCGTGAAACTGGAATAGCAGGACATGGAGCACTGTGAAACTGGAATAGCAGGACATGGAGCACCGTTAAACTGGAATAGCAGGACATGGAGCACCGTGAAACTGGAATAGCAGGACATGGAGCACCGTGAAACTGGAATAGCAGGACATGGAGCACTGTGAAACTGGAATAGCAGGACATGGAGCACTGTGAAACTGGAATAGCAGGACATGGAGCACCGTTAAACTGGAATAGCAGGACATGGAGCACCGTGAAACTGGAATAGCAGGACATGGAGCACTGTTAAACTGGAATAGCAGGACACTGAGCACCGTAAAACTGGAATAGCAGGACATGGAGCACCGTAAAACTGGAATAGCAGGACATGGAGCACCGTAAAACTGGAATAGCAGGACATGGAGCACCGTGAAACTGGAATAGCAGGACACGGAGCACCGTGAAACTGGCATAGCAGGACACGGAGCACCGTGAAACTGGCATAGCAGGACACGGAGCACCGTGAAACTGGCATAGCAGGACACAGAGCACCGTGAAACTGGCATAGCAGGACACGGAGCACCGTGAAACTGGCATAGCAGGACACGGAGCACCGTAAAACTGGAATAGCAGGACATGGAGCACCGTAAAACTGGAATAGCAGGACATGGAGCACCGTAAACCTGGAATAGCAGGACATGGAGCACCGTGAAACTGGAATAGCAGGACATGGAGCACTGAAATTGAAGTGCTAGAACATGCCAATGCTATTAAGCAGCACTAGTAGGTTAAGGAACACGTTAAGATTGTTAAAGAGCCCAAATTCTCATTATACCGTACTTAAAAAATCATTTTAAAAACATCACGCAAAGATATCATAACCGAGAGTCGTGAAGTAGAGCCTTGTGATGGATAGGAATGACACGGGCCAGTGAAGGAAAGCATGAAGATTAGAAAAATGATGGAATGACCTCGTTGAGGTCACTCTACAGGTCAACGGGACACGGGAGACATCTCCCGTCACGCAGGGTGCAGTCGCACCTCCACAGATCTCCAGAATCAGCTCTTGATACTGGTAATGGTTTAAAAGGGCCACCATTTACGGGCTATTCATGCCCGTGCCACCTTTTGGATGGCTTAATCTTCATCAATCAGGTCAACGGGAAAGTTAGGTAATGTGGTGATGTAACTAGTTTAGAGGTAATGAGGCTTTATTTAATGGCGTTGATTTGGCATGATGTCTTGCAGTTGTTGGAGTTGCTGGTGATTTTAATAGTTTTAATTGCAGTAGGTTTCTTAATTGTAATAGATATTCATTTAGTGTTTTTTCTGTTACAATGTAACTTTTAACTGCTACTGCTACACTTTTAACTTTGTGCTCAAGTATTTTTACATGCTATTTGTAGGCAATCTTAGGTTTGTCTGCATTTATACTGAAACTGCATGTATTTTATCCCCTGGTAGGACTAATAAATCAAAATATGGCCTTTAATTCTGTAATCAGGATGGAAAATTTGGGAGCAGCCCCTTAATCCTTACAAAAAAAAAAAAAAATTCCTTGGAAATAAAGGGAATATCCTGTAACTAATTTACATATTAATGTAGTATGTGGCTTACATATTTAATCTAAGATATCAACATTACTAACAAAAATGTTCTTGATTCTTAACTCTTGGACGATATCATGTAACACTCTTTGGTTAACCCATCATAAATGTGTCTTAAATTATGACATTCTAAAGCCTTTTTCACTAAAACGTTATGAGAATTGAGTTCTAATAAATCCATGTAATTATTACAATTTGATATCTCTCCGGATGTTATATATAACATAATTAAGTTATAAACGTTGTTATTTTACATACAAATTAATGGGAAGATTTTTAGAGGATGAGATACCATTTTGCTGACGAATATGTTTTAAAAATATTAAGTTTGAGACCATTTCTGTTTTTTGGTTTTTCACTTTTATTGTGTTTTTCTTGACTTCATCATGAAAATAAAATGTAAAATTAAAGGTTACAGTAACACTCCAAATTTCAGGACTGATATTGATATCGGATTTTTTTATTACTGTAATATGAAATTCTGTATGTCCGAGGACGGTACTGTATTTGATTTTTTTCCTTTTTTTGTAACTCATTTGCATATAAGAATGAAAATACAATAATAATTTAAGAATTGCACATAGTGGTGAACCAAGGTTAAGGGAATTAGTGCTTCAAGAGTTAAGAATACCGAGTTATATATTAAGAAGTTACTATAGGGACATTTTTCAAATGTTATATATAGTATTAACTAATTCATATGACACATAAGCACCGCCCTCTGCTTTACCAAAGAGAACTAGCAGCATTTATTGCTCAGAATTTGTATAATAGTTTAGAAGTATCACTGTAGGGTTTTGATTGAATAAAGATTGGTTTATGTACAATTTTTTGTAATATCCTGACACTGAGGATCGCTCAAGAATACTTTTGTGTAATTTATTTGCAGCCTGAAATACATGTGCATTATTATATACAGTATATATAAAGTAACCCAACCCCCCCGGTTGGTAGCCGGTCGGCCAAGCGGACAGCACGCTGGACTTGTGATCCTGTGGTCCTGGGTTCGATCCCAGGCGCCGGCGAGAAACAATGGGCAGAGTTTCTTTCACCCTATGCCCCTGTTACCTAGCAGTAAAATAGGTACCTGGGTGTTAGTCAGCTGTCACGGGCTGCTTCCTGGGGGTGGAGGCCTGGTCGAGGATCAGGCTGCGGGGACACTAAAAAAAAAAAAGCCCTGAAATCATCTCAAGATAACCTCCCTTCACACAAAAATTAAATTAAAAGTGACATGTTTTGGTCCATTCAGGATTCTTATGAAGTCTTACTACTTGATAAAGTTCTTTTATCAAGGACCTTTATTAAGACTTGATTCTTGAGAATGAAGAATTTTTTATTATTTTTAAGTCTTGCTAGTTGATAAAGGTTCAGAATGGACCGAAGTGTTAGTACAAGTGCTTTCATTTCTTACGAGTGGGACATGTGTTTTATTTAAGCTACCTTATTGCAAAGTATTCTCTGTGCTATTCAATATAGTTTGTGTGTTAGTCCAGGGTGTATTGTAGTAAGCAACTTGGGCAGAGATGAGTAGCTGAAGATAAAGAAGGTCAGAAAGATATATAATAGACATATAATAGTTAATAAACTCATTTCTGGCGACATGGTCTGATGGCTGAGTGGACAGCACTCAGGGTTCATAAGAACAAAGGCAACCGCAGAAGGCCTATTGGCCCATACGAGGCAGCTCCTATTTATAACCACCCAATTCCACTCGTATACATGTCCATGTTCGTAGTCCTAAGGTTCTGGGTTAGATTCCCGGCGGAGGCGGAAACAAATGGGCAGAGTTTCACCCTGATGCCCTTGTTCACCTAGCAGTAAATGGTACCTGGGAGTTAGACAGCTGCTATGGGCTGCTTCCTGGGGATGTGTAATAAAAAGGAGGCCTGGTCGAAGGACCGGGCCATGGGGATGCTAAGCCCCGAAATCATCTCAAGATAGCATCATAAATTCAGTTTTGGTTTAAATACCACAATAGAAATGATAAAGAAAATGTGAGCATTTTCTTGGCTGGTTAAATCATTTAATTGGAACAAGTAGGGTTTAAATGGAGTTATTATTTAAATAATGAAACTGAATATCATCTGGATCATTGAGTAGGATACATACTACCTTAAGTTACCTTGAGATGATTTTGAGGTTTAGCATCACTGCAGGCCGGTCATCAACCAGGCCTCTGTTGCTGGACTGGTCAACCAGGCTGTTGGATGCGGCAAAGTGGACTGGATAACTACTAAGTGTTGTCAGTGCATTCATTCAGGTGCATGGAGTTATTTGTCTTGAGACGTTAGATGTGATTGCTGCTGGAGCTTGAGTAAGGTCAGTAGAAGCGTGGAACTAATAGTATACACAGGCTGCATCCCCAAGTACTCACCTAATTGTGCTTGCGGGGGTTGAGCTTTGGCTCTTTGGTCAAGTTAAATTAAAGTAAAGATGACGCTGAACCCCTCTCACAGAATCAAATGCTTACCATAATTTAGGGTGGTGATCTAAATTAAATTTGTAACTCGGCGAGTTTAAAACCCGAGTCGGGATAAAATGATGACGTTATAGCGAGGTCTTGCACCTTGTGCATACAATACATAAAACACATTTTCTCTCTTAATGTGGATGGGATACGATGGGTTGCCTTATGTTAATTTAGGTTTACTTAATTAAAGAGTAGTGATGACAGTAGCAAAACTTTGTGTAAGTCTTAGACTCTGCTCTTTTGGAGCACAGAATTAGTTGGAATTTGTTATAGGTAATTAAAATTGATCAATAATTCAATAGGTAATGAAAAATGTGAAATTCTTGCATTTGAATGTGTGCCCAAGTTGGCCATTTGAATGTGTGCCCAAGTTGACCATTTGAATGTGTGCCCAAGTTGACCATTTGAATGTGAGCCCAAGTTGACCATTTGAATGTGTGCCCAAGTTGACCATTTGAATGTGAGCCCAAGTTGACCATTTGAATGTGAGCCCAAGTTGACCATTTGAATGTGAGCCCAAGTTGACCATTTGAATGTGAGCCCAAGTTGACCATTTGAATGTGTGCCCAAGTTGGCCCATTTGAATGTGAGCCCAAGTTGACCATTTGAATGTGAGCCCAAGTTGACCATTTGAATGTGAGCCCAAGTTGACCATTTGAATGTGTGCCCAAGTTGACCATTTGAATGTGGCCAATAACGGAAAGCTTAGTTTTGTACAGTCGTTAGAAAATTTGTGTTCAGTTCTAGCGTTTGCTAGCCGAGTTGACTAACTTCTGGGTTACTTATTTACTGTTTGGTGAACAGGGGCATATGATGAAACGAAACATTCCTAACCATTTCTATCCTACCCGGGAATCCATCCTGGGATCCCCAATAATGAATTGAGAATTAAGCCAACTACTCTTTGAGACTAATTGTATGCCCTAATTTTTATTAAAAATTAAATTAGTTAAATTAAAAAGATCCTAATTTTGGTCAGGTAAACATTTGAATAATTATTTTTATGTGATTACAAATTTGAAGTTTGTAATTTTTTCTGCCTCAAATGTTTTAGGTAAAGCATTTCTCGAAGTACGGCTTGCAAGAGGATAACGACGAGGAGGATATGGCGACCATCCCTCCCAAGACCAACCAGATCCAGCCAATCCCACCTCAGAGTGGAGCTGCGACTCAGCTTCCTGCTCTACCCATGCACATCTCGGTTCCTCCGGTGACGTCTCTTACGTCACCCCCGCAGTTCGGACTTGGCCAGATGACCATGCCAAGCTTAGCTTCCAAGCAGGTGAGTTGTTGCTCATTTTGCTTCTTTCACACATCATAGGTTACTATTTTTGTTTTTGAAGTGGAATGAGCAATGGCAATACACTATTACACACAGAGATCACATTAACGTGATGCATCAAATGAACAAATCCACAAGGGGGGATTTGTCGCTCAGTCGATTAAGGCAGTGTCTGGGATGCTCCCGGACGCAGGTTCGAATCCTCGTCACGGCCCTTGTGGATTTGTTCAGCAATGGCAATAATTATTTTTTGATGCACTGAAATTAAATAAGCATATAGGTACAGTGTACATGTTAATAAAAACATTCAAAAAACAAAACTTTTAGATTGGATAATGTTACTAATAATCTCATTTCTTCTACATATTAAATTTTGTTCACTCGATGCTAACTTAATTAATTATTTAACAGTTTCTAAATGTCATTGTTGCTGACTGAATTTATATATATGTCTAGGTTCATTGTAATCTCTGATGAGTCACTCTTTGGTACAAAAGTTGAGAATTAATAATATTACGAGGTAATATTTCACACGCTCAGGAATTGGTTGGGGTTTTGAGTGGAGGCACTTTTGCTTACCCCTTTCACGATTTGCCCTTTGGGCTGAACCATGAGCCCCAGACTCGTCACCAGTGGTTCTTAAATGGCATCCTAAGGTTCCCCAACGTCGAGAAACTGTCGTAGTAAAGTGCCCTATCCTAACCTACTAGAGGACCTAAAACAAAAAATGGAATAGTATGTCAATTTCGTGAGCCGCTACAATTTTCTAGTAGCGGCCTTGGGTAGAGTATACGTCAAAATGTGACCCTTTCTATAAGAGGGCAGGTTGCCTTGTGAGCTTTAGCTGCATGGGATCAGTGATAGCTACCTACTGGAGCCGGTTAGCCGAGCGGACAGCATGCTGGACATGTGATCCTGTGGTTCCGGGTTCGATCCTGGGCGCCGGCGAGAAACAATGGGCAGAGTTTTTTTCACCCTATGCCCCTGTTACATAGCAGTAAAATAGGTACCTGGGTGTTAGTCAGCTGTCACGGGCTGCTTCCTGGGGGTGGAGGCCTGGTCGAGGACCGGGCCGCGGGGACACTAAAGCCCCGAAATCATCTCAAGATAACCTCAAGATAACCTTGACAACTGCTTAGTTGGGCTATCAATCACACTACTTATCTGCTATGCAATTTCAGATTTTTTTGGATTAGATTTTTTGGTTCTTGTTAATGTGGAAAATTCTTGACTCTAGCCTGCTCAATTGCTTTAGTGATTGGGGGTTGGTAATTAGTCAGCTTCAGAGGCTACATATTTTTGAGCCATTATTTGTATGTTATTGTTCTGATGTGCCCATGATCAGGGCCTTGCATCTTTACTTTCTAGACACTGATATTTTTGTAGTGCATAAACTCTCATTTGTTATCCCCTCTTAATACGAAAGATTAACTCTGACTAGTTTTGAGAGTCATACAGGCAGCCCACTGTTGTCATACATACTACAGTGGGCTGCTTGTCTGTATGACAACAGTATGTCTGTCATACATATTACTCACACAGCCCACTGTAGTTTGTTTTTACTGTCTCCCCAAAAAAGACGTGTTGCCCATTCACAGGGCAGGATGCAGAGAAAATGTTTCAAGTAGGTCTTTATGGGGCCAGAAGTTAGGGCCTTGAATTACTATTGCATAGTTAGCACGATTATAAATTATAAATTGTATTAGTCTGAACATTTGTGAACTTGTTGTATTATATACAAAAAGCTGACAGATAAAATGATCAAGTAACTAGCTTGAATTGGGAATACTGCTCTCGGCCTGTTGTCTCGATCCGTCGCCATAACTTCTGGTAATGCAGGACATTTGCAACTATTCTCACATTTTAATATAAATCTTCCTTCTAGGCATCTCAGCCAAGGTATCTTGACAGCCCTCATCAAGATGTTCAAGTTCCAGATGATGAAGTTATGGACTCATCTATTGCAAAGGAACCTGGTATGTTGCGCATTTCTTTGTTGTTATCCTGTGTGATTTTGTCATGTTCACAATAAATTTGTTCCTGCCTTTCAGTATATCAGATATGTGTATGTTTGTATTTATTTGAAATGTTTTTTCACAGAGGAGAGCGCGTCTTTGAGTATTATGTCTCCAAGTTCGGAGCGACTGACCGTGCTGTCTAGAGTAGTGCCTAGGACCGTTCAGCTGGCTAAGTCGCAGATGTTTGGTGCCGATGATGATGACGAACCTCTCCAAACGACCAGAGAATCCACACCTACACCACAGGGGCCCAGAGGCAAGTTGTGGTTATTGCGTATTGTAACCTGTATTTAATCTTCGTGTGATTAAATACAAGAAGACAGATAGCAGAGATAAGATAAATATAACATGATAGGCTAAGGGAACTAGAAAAAAAATTAGAAAGGACAGGAAGTAATATCACAATGTGCACAATATTCAGAAGGGAGTAAAATAAAATGGATTAATTATTAGTTTTTTCCTAGGTGATAGACAATAACAAGTAGGTATTTGGAAGTTGTAAACATGGATTTACCAAAGAAATGATGCCCGAAACGCTTTGCGTAATAGTGGCTTTAGGCATTGTATGTACTAGCTCTACCTATAAGTCAACCAATCCTTGTAAAAAATTTTTGTATGTATGTACCTTACCTAAATAAAATTGTATTGTAAAATTGTATTGTATTGTAAATTTAAGTGAATATGTGTATGCAATGAGAGTGGTAAACAAGTGAAATGAACCTAAATGCAAAGTTGGTAGCAGCAACCACCATTCACAGTTTGAAGAGCAAGTATGGCAGAACTCGAAAAGTTAGGAGTAGTATATATGCACATTACTGTACTTGTTTAGCTATGAGGTGGGGCTTAAGAGCTGGATCTTCCTCCATGTAGACACAACTCGTTAAGTGCACACTCACACCCAGGACAATATATACTATTATGGGTTCAGAGAGCAAAAAGTTTCTTGTTCCAGAGCCTCAGTGTTGCGATTCAGAGGGGAAATGCCTGTTGCATCTTGGACATTAGTCCAACTTCAGAGGAATTCGAAGAAGTGTTTGACTTGCAACAATGATCGAACCCGTCTGTGACATTCATCAATGTTTCCCATTGTCGTGTTTTTCAAGAGTTCCATAACCTTTAAGCACTTCTTGTATTATTTTTGTATCAACCCTTGTATATCTTGCAACCATCAAATACATAATAAAGCACAAAAAAACAGGAAGGGGTGGTAGGAGAAAAGCACACAGAAACTGTATTGGAGGGGATCTAAACATTCCCTCCAATGCGTTATGCGTGGTTTCCTCCGAGGCTATGGGTCCCCCTTCTTCCAGCCAGAGGTGGTACTCCCTTCCTCTTATTATGGGTTTATATATGTACATTTATTTTTGTATTGCAGTACATTACATGAGATTTACCTTTCATATGCTGTGTTGAGAATATAGTGCTGTAGTTGCATACACATATTGAGATACTGTAATGGTAAATGTGTGTAGAAGTTCACTTCCGCAATCCACCTCACGTGTGGACGTCACTTTGAAATATGTTCAGTAACATTTGTTGAAAATAACACTACTGTTAATATTTTTCAGAGCTACGGTAGCTTACATTATTCTAACTGGAATTCTTGCATCTCTCTCGCATTAAGATTTCCCGTTAACAATTTATTTCCTGATTTTGTAGTGTCGAGCAAGAAACTGATGTTGGCAACAGATTCGTCTTTAAACCAGAGTCGGGGAGCAACAATGAGCCCCGTGCCTAGTGAACCCAAGGCGCGGGTTGTTCTCCACCTTCAGCCACTTGCCATGGCTTCTCCACCAAAAGCCAGTGAGTTTCTTGTGTTTGTCATCATTGTTTATAAAAAATCTGCCTTTTTGGTAATTTTGTGGAGATTCAGATATGTATTCAAATGGTAGATTTCTCTAAATTGCATTAAAAATCTATATAAAATTTAAATTTTGAATGGTGAGCATTGCAGACAGACTGGCCATGAAGTGTTTAGTGGCTGTAAATTTGAAGGCAATTCCATACTTTAACATTCCTATGGTGTAATTGAATTAACTGTATGGTTACAGTACTGTATATATATTGCCTTGTTTATTCTGCTCTTTTTTTTAATAACATAAATTACATATGTTGTGTATCAACGCAAAAAAAAATGCCATTTTTATTTATTCAGATGTACAGACAGAATCCTGCCCTGCACCTCCTTTTCGGGATTCCCGTTGCGAGTATGAAATGCTGCCAAGCGGTTGTGACGTTGGTACAGAGGTGGGCCATGTTCCTCCCCAGCATCAGACGACCATCGTTCCCTTTGCCTCTTCCCTCATGTATGGACTGGATCATTGTTTGTCAGATATGGGGGCTTTCATGGGACGCTCCTTCAGGGTGGGGTGGGGTCCGTGCTGGAATTTGGTGCACGCAGGCACACCGCTCGCTTCAACCACCATGGAGGAGTGCAGTGATGACGTGACTGCGATGGAAGCGGCTGTAACACATCCTTCACCTGCTTCCTTCCTCTTCCTTGGCTCTCTGGCTTCTCATCCCAAAACGGCTCCGAGTGCAGATTCTCCCAGGTAAATGTAACTTAGTATTTTTCACTTTGATTTTGAAGAAACCGTTTTCTATAATAAGAACATGAACATAAAGGGAACTGCAGAGGATCTATTGGCCTTAGCAAAGTAGCTCCTATTTATATATCGAACCAAATGCATATATATATATATATATTTTGTATCTAATAGGCCAAGTTGCATAACAAGCTGTATTTTCTTGAAATACTATATTTTCACAATTTTTTCTTATAGAATGATGAAGCTTTCCATTACATTATGTATGATTTGAATACAGTTTTTATTTAATTTGAGTTAAAACTAATATTAAATGTGATCAAACCTATCCTAATCAAGCCAGAAATTAATGTTCTTAATATAATCTAATAATATGAATTTGAATAAAACAATTTGGAAAGAAATATTTAAAAATAAGAAAAATCAAACTGCTTGTTAAGCATCAAGCCTTGCATACTAGGCAAAGTAGTGCGGCTCTGGCTATTAGGTACGCCATACATATATACATACATGTATGTATATATAGGGTCAAAGCTCAACCCACACAAGCACAACTAGTTGAGTATACATTTTATATAGACAATGTGTGTGTGTGTATGTATGTATGTGTATGTATGTTTGTATGTATGTATATATGTGTGTGTGTGTGTGACCCATAGCAAATTTGATGCTATGGGTCTCTACAATTTCACCAGAGGTGCGCGCACTTTTTTTTTTTTTTATCTAAACTTATCCAGTTTGTTGACATTGTTTTGCTAGGTAAAGATTCATAACAATAATTAGTGAATTAACATTATAGTATAAGTAAATCGTTTTAGTAAACCACGTGGCATTAAATATGCAATTTTGTGTTTGCAGATACAACTTGATGGTAGAAAAATTGCACACGGTCCAACCCCACTCACACACCAAACATGTAAGTCTGGCTTTAGTACTGGGGTGAGGTCATTATCAGGAGGAAGCGTTAAACCATTACGACTTCTGTATATTCAGGTGCAGGGGATGAGTCTCAATAACGTGGCTAAAGTATGTTGACCAAACCACACACTAGAATGTGAAGGGACGATGACGTTTCAGTCCGTCCTGGACCATTCTCAAGTCGATTGTGATGGGGAAGTAGAGACAGGCAATAAATAGGCACGAGAGATAAGGAGCAAAGTAAAGTGTAGTAGAGGGGCTAGTGGTGGGAACTGTAGAGTTCTGTATATTGCACTTGGAACGGGTGACGATAAGGATTTGGGATAGGATGGCGGGGCAGGAATGTTAACCGACCACTTGGACGGTGTGGGATTGAACGCTAACCTGCAAGACACGAGATCGTCGGTCTGCTATCCAATTCAAGTGGTTAGGGTTGGGTTAGTAATGAGTGTGAGCAATAAGGAATTTCATTGGTGTGTATATATTTTTCTGCTGTTGCATCCCTCACTCCCTGACTGCATTTAAGCATGACTTAATGCCAAAAACAAATGTTAGTTCATCCATATGCAAGATGATTGAATTTTCATTCACACCACCCAAATACCTTGATCAGATAACCCAACCCACAAATTAAACGAAAGGATCGTGCCGATCTTTCAGCCTATCTTTGACCCTAATAAGTCCTGACATAGCTGTGCTATGTAGGACTTAATAATGTACCAACTATGCTCACTTATCCGGACATTATGGGAAGGAATAAGCAGGACGAAAACTAATAAAACCAGGGAGGAATATCCTCGAGAGGCAAAACCACAACAATTTTGTTTAGCAACTTTTTGGTATATGACATCTTTGTGCCACAGAATATTGTCTAAAAATTATTTGCAGTGTAATACTCTTCAAGTTACTAAAGTTTTAGCTAATAAATGTGTGTAATTATGTGGTTGTTAATTTTCTTTTGAGCAAAATTTGGATTTTTTTTAATTCATATTTCACAGTTATATGAGCTATAGAATTAAAAATTATATAATAAAACCTGAATTCATTATTCCCTCCAGCACTTAACTGAGGCCAGTTTAGAATGCGTATTGGAACGAAGTATTTTGGACATTGACGAGATGAGCGAATCCAAAGACCCAAAGTGCCCCTTTTTCCGGCCAGCGAAGGATATAGACTTGCTGCATCAGCTGGCAGAGACTGCTGCATCGTTTGGCCACGAAGACCCCACTATCTCCAATATATTTAATCTGTGTGTGGCACTCTGGGGGAGATTGGACTTCTACTCTCCCGAGTCGGGTGAGTCGATGCAAGATTCGTTGGGTAGGTATATAAATCGTACTTTAGAATACTATGCAACACATGTTTTACTTCTCTATCAACGATTGTACTAGGTGGAAAAACTCAGAATATTCTTGCTCTCGTTTGCTTAAATGATATTATATTTTAGTGAAGTATGTAAAAGTTGTGTCACCAGTGTCAAAATATGAACACTGAAGTACTGCCTGAGCCGCTGAGGACATTGATCCTTAGAATCAGGGCAAGATAACACAGGATAAGGTAACTGTATTGTTGGATAATTTGCCTGTGTTATCCTAAGATGTTAACCGTTCACGGCTGCTTTGTCTAGTGTTATGTACAGCGTTGGGTACCATAGCCAAGTTTGACAAAAGTTTACCCGTAGAAAGGTAAATTAATAAATAAACTTCTATTTTGTTTTAGGGGATTCTACCTTCTGTTTTCAGGTCTTTGGTCAGGTCCTTGGGGTCAAGTCTTTGGGGCCAGGTCTTTGGGGCCAGGTCCTTGGGGGTCAGGTCTTTGGGGCCAGGTCCTTGGGGGTTTGGTCCTTGATGTGTTTGGATCTACTGTGGTGCGGTTGGGTCTTGATTGGTGTGGGTGTTTCTCTAGCAGGGTGTTTAGATCTCCTGTGTGGGGATGAGATTCGGTTGTATGGTTGGGTCTTATGGGTTAATTTCTTTAGGCATATTTTAGAAAACTGCAAATGATGCATGATCTGATTTTTGATGATTCATTCCAAGCCATTGTATAATTTAAAAACTTAAAAATCTAAATGCTGTGTATCAGTATTGTTTGACAAAATATTTAGCTATAATTTATTGTATAGGAAAATGGTCAAAGCTCTTTGTCGAGACCTGATGCCATCTTGTTTGTGTTGGGCTCAAACTCGGTCTTAAATCTTGGTTCGAAAGTCGTACACAAATTTGTGGTTTGCTTCGTGTACAATCCCTTAAGCGTCGTATTATTTACCCTGAATCTGCAAAAAGGTACTGATAAGGGAGCCGATCGGCCGAGCGGACAGCATGCTAGACTTGTGATCCTGTGGTCCCGAGTTTGATCCCGGGCACCAGCGAGAAACAATGGGCAGAGTTTCTTTCACCCTATACCACTGTTACCTAGCAGTAAAATAGGTACCTGGGTGTTAGTCAGCTGTCACGGGCTGCTTCCTGGGGGGGGGGGGAAGCCTGGTCGAAGACCGGGCCGCGGGGACACTAAAGCCCCGAAATCATCTCAAGATAAGTGCTAAACAAATTGGCAAACAGTGTAGATTTTTTTGGTTTAAATTATTCTCAAGAAAAATGGAAGGAAAATGTATATATCTTGAAGGAAATTTTACCGATTTTGTATTGTTCACATTGTTTTTCGTCCACAGATGGCGAGAGCGATTACAGTGTGTCTCGAGCACGAGTAGAAGCCGTAAGCCAGTGGTTAGAAGCAGTGAGTCATGCAACTGTCCAGGAGGAAGTGGCCATTGCCTTAAACAAAGACAACAGTGAAGAAGGCTACCTTGATGCTGTGTTTGCTCATTTGACTGCACGACAAATCTCCGAGGCTTGTGTCTTGGCACAGGATGAAGGTGAGGTTGTAGAAGTCTGTTCATCTTTCACAAAAAATGGTAAAAGGGATAATTGAGACGATGAGCCACGATAACGTGACTGACGATATTATATACGGTATGTTGAATGAAGGAGACGTCTTGAAATTGAAATAAGTTTATTGAGGTAAAATACACACAAAGGGATGAGGTAGCTCAAGCTATTCTCACCCCGTTCAGTACATCGTGTTAATACATACATACACACACATCACAAACAATAAACGTATTATCGAACATTCTGAGAGATAAACATATACATTTCCTCCTTTTCACAAGTAAGGAGACATCTTGGTTATGCAGCCATAAATTTGCCAAAACTTTGTAAAAATGATGTACTAAATTGCCAGAACCTAACCTAACCCTCAAATAGAAAATGTGGCAGGCCATCAATTTTGTGAGCCGTTAAGATTTTTAGTACAATATATTTTGGGCTTTGGGGAATTTATACATCAAAATGCAATGTATCATTCAAGAGGACAGGTTGGGTTATCAGTTTTAGTTTAGTTCATTTATTATGCACCCCATACCCGTCTTGTGGGTGGTAGTGGAAAGGGTTACAGAGGCACATAATGGGCTCAGGGACTGAACCCCACAATTCATTTAGCTAAGCAAGTTCAGCATTGGCAATTGTTGAAGAGTAAAGAGGTCTCACTGGAGGAGAAGGCTGTAGTAGAACACTCAAACCACGCATCAGAAAATATGGAAAGTGATGACATTTTGATCCTACCTGGACCATTATCAAATTTTGTAAAGAAAGAGTGGTAGAGAAAGTCGATACCAGTCTTTCTTTACTCGACTTGATAATGGTTCGCAATAAGCCGGAAATGTCGTTATTGCCTTTAGTTTTAAATGTGTGGTTTGGGTGTCTAATTTTCAGGCAGATTATGGTGATCATACTGTTAGCAAGATGTAGAAAATATTTGATTACTATTGGTTCTAGAAATCAATTCCTGGTATACTGTTTACTTTTATTACAAATTTTCACTTATACTTTACTCCTAATTAATTCAATCGATTCCTATATATTTCCAACTGGGATTCATGCCTGCATGTATCTATGTCATGGCCACCAGCATGGGGGGAAAGCACAGTAATAGATGTGCTCCTGTATCCAGCATGTTTTCATTTTACAGTTAATGCCGCGATGCCTTGATTTTTCCTCAAAATAAAGCCTTCTTCAACTCCATATCGTTCAACTATTTCCTTCATCGTTAAACCTAGATGTACTCTGTATTTCTGCCTGAAGCTATTTTGACATATAATAGGAATCACTTTCGAGGAAATGAGTCCTGATTCCAGTCCCCTGACCACTACGATGCGTGGGATGTGTCAATACTCTCACGCATCACAGTGGTGCGTGATAGTGTTGGCACATAGTTAATTCTTCATTTAATTCAAGTCCTGTTGCCAGGGACAAGTACTTTATAGAAGCTCTAATAGGTCAGTTACTGACCACCTCCAGCCTGCAATCCAGAATAGTTGCCTAACTCCTGTGGTACCTATTCGCCGTTGAATAAACAAAGGCATGAGGTGAAGGGAAACAAGCCCAATCATTTCTGTCTTGCCCCAAGGATTAAACTTGGTATCCTCAATTGAGAGTTGGGAATGTAGACCACTGTATTTTATAACTTTTGAAGCTATTGTGAGAATTTGGAAATTCTTTAGTTGAATTAAAATTAAATTTTGTGCAGTTCATAGCTTTACTGATTCGCTTTAGGTGATCACCACCTGGCTTTGCTGTTGGCCCAGGCTTGCCTTGGCCAGGATGCTCCACGACAGATTCTAGCACAACAGCTAGCAAACTGGGCCGAGGGTGGAACTGATGCCTTGATGGCCCCATCTCGGCTGGCACTGTACTCGCTGCTAGCTGCAGCCCCCACTCACCAAGCCTCTCACACCACAGTTAACACTTGCCATGGACTTGACTGGAGAAGAGCATTTGCCCTTCATTTGTGGTTAGTATACTGTATAAGCATCTGTTGGTGTGCAAGCCATGAGTCACAATAACGTGGCTGAAGTAGTTTGACCAGACCACACTAGAAGGTGAAGGGACGACAACGTCCATCCTGGACGGACTGAAGTCGTCGACTTCGGTCGACGATATTCAATCGACAATATTGACAACTGAATATTGTCAATACTCGACAATATTCAATCGACTCAAGTTGATTGAATATTGTCGATTTAATATTTTCTCACAATCGACTTGAGAATGGTCCAGGACGGACCGAAACGTCGTCGTCCCTTCACCTTCTAGTGTGTGGTCTGGTCAAATCTGTTGGCGTATATGTGGTAGTTGTAATATACATAAAATGCATTATAATTGGTAGTGCGTGTACTTCGGGTGTTCAGGATGTGAGTTTGATGCTAATGTATGGCTTCAATATTTTCTCACAATAGGTATGTTTGTCCGGCAACTTCGACCATAATGGAAGCTCTTCAAGAGTATGAGCAAGCAGCAGGACTAAGAGGAGATGCACCTAGTTACTGTGAAGCTCCTCTACCTCCATATCTAGCATACCAAGCCTTACCTAATGGCATGAAAGGTAAGTTTGGAACTTGAGAATGCAGTTTAGAGTACACAGTATTAGTGTCTTACATCAAATTAATTGTTTTGGGGCAATAAGTTTTGTTTTTCCTGTCATCATCTGTCTATTGTAACCTGACCTTCATCTATCGCCGCATCATTCATTCATCTATCTGTACTGAAATCCATTCATCCTTACACTAGTTTGTCCATCTCTCCAGATGTAAGTTATACTAACCAGTAAAGACATATTACATCCTTTTCCCAATTAATGACGCCATCTTCTCCCACTTAGGATGCTAGGAGCCACGTATTCCTGGAATTTGATAGGTGGATATATTAATTAATCCCAATCCATCTTGTTTAAATTCCTCCCAAGAAATACAAAAGCAGCTCCAGAAAACAATGGCTGCTTTGTATGGCATTGTTGAATGTGAATAGAAGATGATTGAAATTGTTCGAGGATAAGATGCCTGACAAGCAAGGCACGAGACAAAGCCTAGAGGAAATGAGAATGATACACAGTATTGTATTGTGTATGGAGAGTAAGATCAGAAGTATAAGTGGAAATGAAAATAATACTCAATGTGTGTTACGCGCATGAAGCGTTACTTTATTTATTGCTCTCTCTCTCATATATTTTATTGAATTCCTGTACTTTATTAATGATGATTTACTTTTCAGCTAGCTATGATATCTGCTACCACTTGCTGAAGTTGTATACCGATCCCATGCACCAGCTGGAAGCACTACTTAATCCTGCCACCATCACGCCAGACCCACTGGATGTTACTGTCAGGTCGGAACACATTTGGGTTTATTGCTTTAGAAATACAGCCTTTGATTTATGTGTTCTATGTAAGGTATCCCTGTGTTCTTATTCAAAGTTACGCAAGCGCATGTGTGGGTCAAAGCATTTAAGAATGTGTAAGATGTCGTAATAACGTGGCTGAGAATTAATTCCTAACCCACATATGAAAAGGAAAGGGACAACATTTCGGCCAATTCTGAACCCTCATCGAATCGTGTGAGGGAAGTAAGTCCTTGACGCAGGTGATGAGTCACAATAATGTGGCTAAAGTATATTGACCAGACCACACACTAGAAGGTGAAGGGACGACGACGTTTCTATCCGTCCTGGACTATTCTCAATCGACTTGAGAATGGTCCAGGACGGACCGAAACGTCGTCGTCCCTTCACCTTCTAGTGTGTGGTCTGGTCAACAAAGTCCTTGACACATGTTGCTAAAAGTCCAGGACAGACCCAAATGTTGTCACTCATCCTTATCATATGTGTGGGTTGGGAATTCATTTAAGAGTGTATAGCTACCACAGTTTCAAGTACAAAAGATAATGACAGCATCTGAAGCCTGCAGCACATGAAGCATTTGCTAGAGTGTTTTACATGTTTATTTACCAATCACTTTAGAGGACTAGATATTTTTCTCTCATATAGTAAGATAAAGGGTTAAAGGTTGTCTTGAGAATTACTAGAGCAGGGACGGGGATACCTGCAGCCTTTAGGCCACTTGTGGCCTTTTATGGTACTCGGTGCGGCATCTGAATGCAATTTAAATTAACGAAACTTCATCTGTAAGGTTGTTACTACATCGTTGAATGTATACAGTACACAACGCAACGTGCAGCCTTGTGAAATCTCCGCTAAGTAAAATACGGTCTTGGTATGACGAAAGGTTCCCCAACGAACCTGGAGCCGGTCGGCCTAGCGGACAGCATGCTGGATTTGTGATTCTGCGGTCCCGGGTTCAATCCCGGGCGCTGGCGAGAAACAGTGGGCAGAGTTTCTATCACCCTATGCCCCTGTTACCTAGCAGTAAAATAGGTGCCTGGGTGTTAGTCAGCTGTCACGGGCTGCTTCATATGCGGGGACACTAAAGCCCCAAAATCATATCAAGATAACCTCAAGACTCTCAAGATAACCGGTGTACTAGACCATAACCAAGGGCAGGTCAAATTTAGGGAGTGAAACGAGTGAGTGAAGTGCAGTAACGTGAAGAGATAAACAGGAAAAACCCCTTTACTGTTTTTACAGGTGTTTGCTTGACACCTTGTTTTGATCCTTCATGGACTGTCGTGTTTCCCCAACTTGTATACTGTATTAGGTTGTCCCATTATTAAATTTTCCTTCTCTTTATCAGCCTTTGTTTTTCTTCCTCTGTCTTGATCCTATCCTCTTATATTATTTACACCATTGCAATCTTTAGCAGTTGACGACATCTTAATGCAATCAAGTTATTATTTATGTATACAATCAGTTCTTTGGCAAATGTTTTAATTCCCCATTAAAGTTCTCCATTATTAGCCTAATTATGACCCCATTATTACCATTATTATTATTATTATTATTATTATTATTATTATTATTATTATTATTATTATTTCCTTGATTTCATGGGGTGGAGCACATGCTCAAAAGAAAAAAAAAGCTGTTCAAATTGAAAATCAAGTATTTCTTGAGACGTCGTTAACTACCATTAATGACGTCTCGAGAAATACTTTATTTCTAATTATTTTGGAGTAAGATACTTGAACTAAAGTTGGGAAAAATCTCTTAAAGTCCAAATATGAGTCATGGTCCAAAAGGATTAAGGTATTTAGTTATATTTTCAAAATAAAGTTCAGTGCAGGGAGGCCACGTCTGGGGCGGGAGGCCACGTTTTCCCCTTCAGAAACTTGTATTAATCTTGCATTGTGGTTTTATTTTCAGCTGGCTGCTGTGGCGCATCTTGGAGAGTCTCAATTACCAGCACCTCTCGCGACAACTAAGTGCCAGTCTTCACCTGAGTATGGCAGCTCTCATGGAGTCAGCGGGGCAGTGGCACTGGGCCATTTTTGTCCTTCTTAATATTAATGAGGAAGAAAGGTTAGTGATGCTATTAAAGTCATCCATGGTATAATGAATTATATTTGCAAGAATAATTGCAAAAAACGTCGGATTCAGTTATGCATTAGGAGCTACGTAGATAGTGAAAGGATAAATTGTTCCTTTCTGCACGCGGGTTCATCCGTTATTCTTATATACGTAGAGAATATTTAAGGAGACGATAAACCATGATGATATTTCTTGGAATAAATGAATGAATTCTTTTTGGAGTTCTTTCGGAGGTGTATGAAGTTCCATGACATATTTGTGGATAGTAGTCGTTATAGTCAACTAATGTGAGGTTACAGTCTTCAAAGTTGTGATTCACAGACGCAGGAAAGAAGTGCGAGAGCTTCTGCAGCGTCATGTTGCCGTCGGTGAAGAGAACGAGAGCAACCCAAAGTATGCTATGCAGGAGGACTTTGTAATCTCAAAACTCAGCATTCCCAAGAAGTGGATACACCAAGCGAAAGCGACTAAGGCTCGCTCTTTAAATATGTAAGTATTTACTAATATTTTGGTTTAACTCTATAAATCTTAACAGTTAGGGAATGAAATGTGGAGTTGGGGAGTGGGTGAAGTGCAGTTAGGGAATGAAATGTGGAGAAGGGTTGAAGTACTCCACATTTGAAGAGGTCCAACACGTAGGTGGGACTTGAAAACAAGGATGCTGTAAGGGGAGATGACGTGGTTAATAACCAGCATCCTCGGAGGGACGAGAAAGCACTGTGCTGTACAAAAGAGAGGGTAGAGGGGGGGGGGGAAAGGACAGACAACTTGAAATCGTAAAAAGGTGAGTGTGGTTATAGACCCTCATGGGAAACTTCTGCTGTAGCCTCGTGCTGTCGGGCAGCTTCCCTCACAAATGGTATTTGACAGTGCTGTGGCTTTAATGTCCTTAAGGCACTCTAATTATATCAAACTTACGTGTCATAGATTTTTCTGCTAGTATGCCATCATACTGGCAGAATAAGGAGCAGTCTTAAGGAGCAATATAATGCATTAGAGTAAATATTTTAAGCTTAAAGCAAAATTCTTGGGATCAGTAGTATGCAATACTGGTGTCTTGGTGTGGCATTTGATGTGTTCTTTAGGCTTGTGAAGAGAGAATATTTGCAATCACATTTGTGGGAAGGGAAAGGAGAAGGGGGTATTACATGTTGTGACGACCCCGATGATAACTAAGTGTGGCCGCAACGTCCCTCTTGTGGCCAAAGGATGGTAGGTAAATTGAATGTGTGCGTGTTCCATATATATACATTCCATATGTAAGCCCTGTGGCTCCTGTTGAACCTGGTCTGCTGGATTAGTATTGTGTGTGTTCAGGATTTTGGTTATGTGTATGACAGTGTAAGACTTGCAGTTAACTGAGCTGTTTAAAGGTTAAATTAAGATATATATATATACTGCATGTTGACCAGACCACACTAGAAGGTGAAGGGACGACGACGTTTTGGTTCGTCCTGGACCATTCTCGATTGTCACAATCGACTTGAGTATGGTCCAGGAGGGACCAAAACATCGTCGTTCCTTCACCTTCTAGTGTGTGATCTGGTCAACATACTTTAGCCACGTCATTGTGACTTATCGCCTGTATATACTGCATGTCTTCACAGGGAAAATGTTACTTCTTGTTGAAATATTCATTAATACTTGTAGTGTAGTATTTGATTTTGTGTACAAAACTGATGTTTATTTAAGCAAGCTCTTTTTCTGTAGGGTTGATGAGGAAGCATGGTACCTGTTGAAGGCTGGTGAATACAATCGTGCTCACATGCTTATTGTTGACACTATTGCTCCAAATTCTATTATAAATGGTAAGTCCCCAAATTCTCTTAGAAATTTTAAGTGTTTTTGAATGAAAATGCTGCTTTAAGGTATAATATTTAACTCTAACCTTGTGGCTAAGGATTTTTGGCTACCTCATAGCAAGGGCAGATAGGAGTGCCGGACCAACTGAGCTGTGGTGGGTATGCAGGCCTGCGGGCCGCTCCAAGCAACAGCCTGGTGGACCAGACTGTCACAAGTCAAGCCTGGCCTGGGGCCGGGCTTGGGGAGTAGAAGAACTCCCAGAACCCCATCAAGAAGGTATATGTGGGCCTGTGGGCCGCTCCAAGCAACAGCCTGGTGGACCAGACTGTCACAAGTCAAGCCTGGCCTTGGGCTGGGCTTGGGGAGTAGAAGAACTCCCAGAACCCCATCAACCAGGTATATGTGGGCCTGCGGGTCGCTCCAAGCAACAGCCTGGTGGACCAAACTCACAAGTCAAGCCTGGCCTCGGGCCGGGCTTGGGCAGTAGAAGAACTCCCTGAACCCCATCAACCAGGTATCAACCAGGGCAAAAATATACATAATTACAGTATTTTTCTTTATGAATACAAGAAATGCTTACATACAAACAAAAATATTTGTAACGGGATATATTTTGCCCTTTCCTCCCTCGTCTCATCACAGTCGACTTGATAACGGTCCAGGATGGACTGAAACGTTGTTGCCTCTTCAATTTCTAGTGTGTGTGGTTCGGTCAATATTCGTAACAGGGTTGTTGAGACGAGAAAGTATAATGTTATACTACAGTAGAATTTACATTTTGTACTTCATCATGTCTCACATCAAAATGTACACACATGCAAGTATTTGACTTTATAATTTGTGCTATTTAAAACCTTTTGTGCTTTGAAAATACCATAAAACATAAAAGTTTAAAAGGTACATTAGCTTCTGGTCCTAATTACCTTTGATAATTGAGATTACTTTTTTCTTTATCACAGAGGACCATCACTACCTTCACAGCTTCTTGGACCAACTTCGTGATGATGGCGTATGCAGTACTGTTGTGGATTGGGCCATTGGTGGAGGAGTGTATGCGGATTACCTGGATGTATGCTCTGTGGTGGAGGACATGAAGAAATCTGCCGACCCTACGCCTGCCATGCTGGAGCAACTTCGGCCACGTCTTCTAGCACTTTGCTCCAGGCTGAATAACCTAAAGTGTCAGACTGCTACACATAGGTAAATACACATAGGTAATACATAGGTAAAGACTGCTACACATAGGTAAATATTCAAGGACAGGATATGTCGATGTGTCACAATACACAAAGACATTAGAACAAGAACAAGTTTGTACAAGAATGTAACAACTCTTGTATATATCTCAAAAAAAAAAAAAACTCTTAGGAACTTGCTACAGGTAAAGTGCTACAGGTTAATAGGGCAAGGCAATTAATTTTGAACTTCAAAAGTATTGAAGTATGGTGAACATCATTGGTATTCGTATCGTGTAATAATGGCGGAATTTTATGCAGTGACGATTAGTGCATTTACGTGGTGACATTTGTGCGTTGATAACCGCATTCACATGGTAAAGTAACCATGAAACGATAGCAGGATTGTTGTATTATGTCACGGTAAACTCCGTTACATCCACATAGAGCTGTTATATCCATGATGACATAATACGTATAAAACACAGATAATAATAATGAAGATCTGCATATGATGATAACTGCATTAATCCATGCATGAACATATGACGATAACTGCTCTTTGCTGGGTTATTACAATGAAAGATGCCAGATGATAGAGTAGTGCATCGACTTGAGAATGGTCCAGGACGGACCGAAACGTCGTCGTCCCTTCACCTTCTAGTGTGTGGTCTGGTCAACTTACTTTAACAACGTTATTGTGACTCATCGCCTGCATATAATAGTGCAGATTAAAATTTTGATTTTTAGTCATTTGATTTTTGTTTATAGAATATTTATTATTTTATAATTTTTATTTATATTTAATTATATGGGATTAAAGTTGTAAGTATCAGTGCAGAACAAGTTGAACTTGGATATACTTTGGTAAGTATTCCTAGTCTTTTAGCATTGAATTAAGTCCTGTTTATAATGTCTCATAAGTACAGGGATTTGGTGCACTATTGAATAAATGTTGTACTTAAAGGTAAAATCTGAAACTTGCATTTTAAGGTTGTGTGTGTCGGAGATGAGCCGCGTGGTGGTCGGGGTTCTGAGGGCAGTATTGGGGGAGGGCACCGATGCAACGCAGGTGCTCTCTCAACAACTGTCCGGTCTGCCCCTCACTCACGACTACGCCCTCACTGAACTGAACATGGTCACCACGCACTACCTGACGCATCTTTCTGCCGAGACCTGAAGGGACACGGACCATGCTCTCTGGGGGTCTTGTGTGACATTTACTATTTGTTGTGTTCTTGAAAGTGCAAGTTAAGTTTCGTATCCTACTTAGTTTTTAATAATAAAATTCATTACTACCAAACATTGATGTGATACAGAATATGAACGCTTCAATATTGATGTTTGATTTTGTATGTTGTCATATTTAGAACAACTCATTTATGGTATTCACATTTTTAGCAACAATGTGTAGTGGTGGCAACTGCACTTGTAATTAGAAACATGTCATTGGTACAAAAAGATAGTGATGACGAGTGTTCAGCATTGAACACAGGATTGTATGTGCATTCATTCTGATGTCTCTTGGGTTCGTGAATAACTGACTCGGAATAAATGGCTGTGCTTCCCTAGTGTGGGGTGGTGAGAATGTTGTGAGGGGGCGATGCGTTTCACAAAAGTATTGTGAGGATACGCCTCATAATCTCTGTAGTTTTGCATATGTATATTATAGATAACAATAAATTTTTAAAGTTGATACAGAGTAGGTACTTTATTATGTAACATTGTCTATATTTTAATAAGGAAGAATGCAAACATAATTTGTGAAGGGTGAAGTTTGCTTTCTGTAATTTTTACTAGATATTTAAGGCTATAAAATAGCAAGAAATGTGTAAGTATAACTCAGACTGTATTTGGGTTCATTAGTATTTTGTCATAAAGGGAAAAATATTATAGTGGAAACCTCTCGTTCGCTGAATAATAATAATAATCAGAGCGATATTATTATCGGGAGACACCACGGTAGACACGCTAGCTCGGATTTTACTACTAAGGATGGGAACGAGAAATACAGCTACGTATAGTGCACTTGCTGCAGACACCTTTGCTGGCTGTAAACTCATTAAACTGCTATTTAAAAAGAACATTCATGCATGATACTAATTTTAAGCAATTTGATAAAACTAATGTGGTGTAATATATGATTTTTTCACTATTCAGCTAGATGAAAGTAACAAAATTTGTGGTTATCATGACCAGACCACACACTAGAAGGTGAAGGGACGACGACGTTTCGGTCTGTCCTGGACCATTCTCAAGTCGATCATTCACAATCGACTTGAGAATGGTCCAGGACGGACCGAAACGTCGTCGTCCCTTTACCTTCTAGTGTGTGGTCTGGTCAACATACTTTAGCCACGTTATTGTGACTCATCGCTTGCTTGAGGTTATCATGTTTCTAAGACAATTTAGTTTATGTAATATTATGCTGATTGTGCTAAATGGAATAGTATTTTTTATATTGGTGTAGTAAGAACCTGTCATGACTTGTTTATGGTGCCAGCTGGTCAGATCTTGATCAGTAGTTTGATTTTCAAAGATGGTTTTTTGATGGCCTGATTGTTCTCTCCGAAGCTCTAAATTTGTGATGCAAAACCTCGTCAGGATTTATGAAGGATCAACATTTTATTTAAACGGTTCATTAAAGATTTTGATGCTTTGAGCATTTGTGTTTCTTGAAGGATATTTACGTTGTGAAGACGTGTTCTGTTTTGTCGTGTACAGTTGTTTTGATGCACTTGCTCTGTGTTTTATCCCCAATTTGGTGCTTTTTTTATAGAGTAATGTATAAATAATAACGACTATATTGATCCTAGTGATGTATGGTGTTCAAAATAATGGTAGCTTGTAATGGTTTTATTTGAAGGTCTTTAGTGAATCATATTCTCTTGATTTTTGGTCAACAATAGTGTTGCGTATTTTTTCCAAGCTGAACCCTTTTCTTCTGCATATATATTTATATCATGCGTGCTAGTTTGGTAGCTGTTCCCGCATAAGTGATCTCCAGTAAAATCACCGAAAGGACAATGCTGAAGGAGTGTTACTTTGTACGATGAAATCACACGAACATGATGAATTGGGAGTCGGTATTGAGACGGTGTGATGGGATCAAACCTGCATATCCCCCAAGTTGAGGGACGCGGGTTAGATTCCATTGTACGGCCCCAATGCTTAATTTCACTTTGTGTTGTGCATTACCAAGGAATGTAATAGTCTGCTTAGAGCTATTTAGTTATCTGTTGTCACTCCTGTTATCCTTCTGTGTTTTATGCATTCATTTGCATTATACAAAATGTCTATAGTAATGCAATTGAAATCTTTTTTTTTTTTGTAAATTTTCCCCGTTCCTAAATATTGAAATATTTGAGACCAATAAAACGAAGTACATATTTGTAAGAAATTTGACTTTTGTTTCATTCTTGTTTGATCTTATTAATGTTAGCCGTATCACAGTGATACATTGTCTTCTTGGCTTGATACCTTCTAGTGATAATTATATATTTTAAGTTGTATTGGATGAAAGGGAAAAGGATATCACTTTTATCGAGATAAACCTCCTTATTTTTGTTGTTGTTCTAATACATTTTGTTTTTTTAGTGTTCTACAGGTGCCTACTCCTTTAAATAGGAGCTGGTTTAAATGAATTAGTAGGAGCTACCTTATATGGGTCAAGAGGAGCTACCTTATATGGGTCAAGAGGAGCTGCTTCATTTGGGTCAATAGGAGCTCCCTTGTATGGGTCAATAGGAGCCGCCTCATTTGGTCCAATAGAGCTTCTTCCATTGCCTTTATTCATATGATATATATTTAAAAATCTTCTTTTCTTTGTTCTTTTAAGTCTTATACATTTTTACTTTCTATTTTCATCTTTTATTCTAATTACTATTCTTAGTTTTATTATCTTTTGTTTGTTCTTAATTTTTTCTTATACTTTAATTTCTTCCTTTCCATCCACTATTGATTATTCTACTTTTGATTCTAATTCTAATAGCTGTATATCTCTTTGTTTATTCTCCTTTTTCTTCACCAAAGGTGGATAGTGTTGGTCATATGTCAGCCAGATCAAAGATTAAATTTATGAGCACCTAAACAGAGATGAAAGTGGAGTACTGTAGTGGTGGTAGTAGTAGTAGTTGTAGTAGTAGTAGTTGTAGTAGTAGTAGTAGTAGTTGTAGTAGTAGTAGTAGTAGTAGTAGTAGTAGTTGTAGTAGTAGTAGTTGTAGTAGTAGGCATCCATCAGTTTCTGGGGACTATAGCGAGTAAGACGAGATCTACAAGAGCTCGGTAATTGGGATTCCTGTAGCCAGAATCTCCTAGTACAGTACTGTAGGTTGGAATGAATTCACGTTTGAATTTTTTTTGTCTTTTAACCCGAGTCGGAATTTGGATTACCGAGATTTCTGTAAAATGATGATCCAAATACTTTAAATTTGAGTTTGAGTTTTTGATCTCGCAAGTCAAAATCTCGGGTTATCTTGAGGTTATCTTGAGATGATTTCGGGGCTTTTTAGTGTCCCCGCGGCCCGGTCCTCGACCAGGCCTCCACCCCCAGGAAGCAGCCCGTGACAGCTGGCTAACACCCAGGTACCTATTTTACTGCTAGGTAACAGGGGCATAGGGTGAAAGAAACTCTGCCCATTGTTTCTCGCCGGCGCCCGGGATCGAACCCGGGACCACAGGATCACAAGTCCAGCGTGCTGTCCGCTCGGCCGACCAGCTCCCGACCAGGGTTATCAAAATGTTTTGCTGAACGAAAACCCGAATGAAAATTTTAAAATTTTTGGACATTTCCAGTAAAACGTTAAGCTATTTTGGATGTCTGGCTAACTCTGATGGGGTGGGGCCCGTATTATCTGATTTACCACACACGCACACAGTTTGGTCTCCACCATGGTCTCCACCATTGATCTTGGGCATAAATTCATCAAGTATGGTTTTAAATTTCACCTGGATGGTCGTCCACCATCCTGAATGGCTGGTGGACGAGGAGCTGCTTGGCAGTAATCATTTCCCTATACAGTACCTTAATCCTGTTCAAAATATATCTACCTTGTACCTTCTTTGTTGTAGAAATGTAGATTGGATTCAATTGACTAGTTTTACACTTGTCAAGGTTCTAGTCATTGATTATATTTCCATTCCATTTGTTGATCTTATTTAGGACTTTGAACTTGAACTTTGACTTTGGACTTTGGCAACTCTGATACGCCAAACTTAAGGGGCAGATATTACAGCGCCCGAAATTAAATATTATCTCATGTCAGGAGTCCTTTAGAAGGGGCAAAATTTGCAGTATAAGATTCCAATAATGCATAAATGACACACTCTTGTTATCAAAGGTGGTCTATAAAATTAGTGGCTCAAATTTTTTGCTATTGTACCACTTATTTATTTGACTGGAAGGTGAACAGAGTCATCAGGTGAAAGGAAACTTGCCCAACTGTTTGACCTGCTAGTGCACTGAACCAAGACACACTCAGCTACAGCTGTACCTGATCAACTATATCTGGTGAACTGTACCCGGACAACTGTACCCGACTGTTAACAAAGGGGAAGGATAATGAAATAATGAAAAAGAGGAAGTTTTTTTGTATTTTTAAGCCAGAGTATCATTCATTTTTCTTTGGTTACTCAAATACAAAAATTGAGTCACACAGAAGACCGCTAAAATACAGCGCCTACTATTTTCCCCGCCCAACAAGGAAATGAGCCCACCAGGTTTGACTCCTCCTTCCATGGGTCTCTCGAACGGAAATAACCTTATGTACCACTACACATATTGAGCAATGCTAATTTCATACACACACGGACATTTATAAATACATGTGAAAAACGGATATAAAACTAGAATTCTATTCGTCAAGTGAGGTGTGAGTTACGGGTGAGGCGGCAGGTAACTACTGATGAACGTAGGCGAGAACCTCACTAGAGGGCGGTCTTCCTTTTCCGGTACTGGATGGAATGGTCGGGAGTCTTCCTGCTCCTGCACTGCTCCCTGGAACTCGCCCTGGCCTTGTGGTGTCTCTGGGGGTAAGAGTGAAGATAGTATTCCAGAGGAGAGCTCTGAGGAGATGCTCTCTTGCACGAAGACCGAGAAGGGCGTGTCTGTGGCTGGGCTGATTGTGGGGAAAGCTGGGGCTTCTTGGTCAACGGTCTCGTATGTGGCTGGGCTGATTGTGGGGAAAGCTGGGGCTTCTTGGTCAACGGTCTTGTCTGTGGCTGGGCTGATTGTGGGGAAAGTTGGGGCTTCTTGATCAACGGTCTCGTATGTGGCTGGGCTGATTGTGGGGAAAGCTGGGGCTTCTTGGTCAACGGTCTTGTCTGTGGCTGGGCTGATTGTGGGGAAAGTTGGGGCTTCTTGATCAACGGTCTCGTATGTGGCTGGGCTGATTGTGGGGAAAGCTGGGGCTTCTTGGTCAACGGTCTTGTCTGTGCCTGGGCTGATTGTGGGGAAAGCTGGGGCTTCTTGGTCAATGGTCTCGTCTGTGGCAGGCTCTTCAGGGGTGAATGAGGCTCTGTCGTCCAGAGTGGCTGGAATAAATGCAATGCTCTCTTCTTGACTGACTGAGGGCAATGTGGTACTCTCATCATGACTGACAGGGGTAAGTGTGATGCTACCTTCTTGTTTAAGTGAGGTTAATGTACCAGCATCATCTTGGCTGACCAAGGAGAGCGTACCATCATCATCTTGGCTGACTGTGGAGAGCGTACCAGCATCATCTTGGCTGACCGTGGAGAGCGTACCAGCATCATCTTGGCTGACCGTGGAGAGCGTACCAGCATCATCTTGGCTGACCGAGGAGAACGTGCCAGCATCATCTTGGCTGTCTGAGGGTAGTGTAGTAGTCTCTTGCTGCTCGACAGCGATGAAAGTGGTAAGTTCCTCTTCTTGAGTTTTGGGGAAACTGAGTGTGTCATGAGATTGGGCAAGAATGGCAGCATCTTGGTGTTCTAAGATAGCGTCAGTTTGTTGCTCCCTGGGTTGGTCCTCTTGCGATATAACACGATGCTCTAGTACATCTCCATCAACTTGTGTAGTTGAGGTTACATTGGATGTGAGTGGATGTTGATCATCTGAAGTCAGTGGCAACTCGGGCCGTTCAGTTTCACCGAGTGTCACGGGTTCTTCTGTCCCTACCGCAAAGAATAGTGATACACCGTCTCCGAAGTCGACATCAGCATGAGACTCGGTGAAAAGATTTGGAATTTCCGTTTTAGATATATGCTCTTGAGGTTCACCAAAAGTGAAAGATTCTTCAGCTTCTGCTGGATGTGAAATATCAGTAACTGGTTCCTCTACTTCCTCAGCCACCCTTGTGCTATCTGTAGCATCAAAAGCAGTCTCTTCTGTCTTGTGTACTAGAGGACGTTCATGAGGAAAACCTTGATCCGTTAACTCGTCACCTTGCACTGCTATGTCGACACCAGAGGACAAATCCAAAGAACTGAGGAGAGTCGGAGTTTCTTCAGTCAAATCAAAAGTTTTTAATTCCTCTTGCCCCTGAACCTCTTGATCGGGCAAACTGACCTTCTCATCTTCCTTCTGTAGCACTTCTTGATCAATTAAATTTTCCTGAATGAAGACAGCTTGCTGGACCTCTTGTTCCTGGCTAATACCATCAAATGGTACAGAGTCAACGTGTTGTCCATCTGGGCTCTCTCTAACTGCTTGATCAATGACCCCGGCAACAAGTGTGGCGGGAAATGCAGAAAGGAGAGGACCGAGTGGTGTAACTCCGTCCCTCACACTACTATCTCCAGCTTCTAGGCCTGCTGCATGTTCCAGTCCACCTTCTACTGGGAGGGAAGCTTCTCCCTCGCCACCAACCTGAGAGATTTCATGCACCTCTCCAGATAGTAAGGCTGGACTATGCTCATCCACTTCAGGGAACTGTAGAGGTGTAGCTCCATTTTGTTCTGTCTCAATGACCAGAGGTACAATAAGCACAGGTGTTGAGAGTATTCCCGACAAGGATCCACTTTCAATATCACTGCTAACCTGTTCTTGAGTGTGATCACTGGGCACAGGCAAATGTTCCTGCTGTTGGTGAGAATCATCTCCAGAAATTGCATCACCAGAGCTCAACTGAGAGACACCTGGAGCAATGAACTCTTCCCCTAGCACGGGCTCGACACCTGACGGAAATCCTTGACGGACATCAACCTCTAAAAGAGGACCTGCAAAACCTTTCTCAGGAACACCGTACAGTTGAGGGATTTCATTGTCTCGTGTTGGGCAGACGACAGCATGTTCTTCACATTTAACAGAGCCCTCAAGGATAGGCAAGGCTGCACTGGAATCAGACTCGTCGATCACCTGAGATACAACGTGCGTCTCCTGCTCCGGCTCGGGTAATGTGATGGCTGGCTGGGTATCTTGTGAAGAGATGAAGTCTTCAGTTTGAGGGAACAGTTCATCAGGTACAGAAGTGAACTCTTGCTGTACCTCCTCTGTGGGTACAGTAGTTGCAGCTTCCTGAATTTGGAGGGTAGTGAGTGTGTCAGACACCTCAGAAACACCAGCAAAGTCTTGTCTAGTGTCCTGATCAAGAACAGTTCCTCCAAATGGTATATCAGTCTCCAGTTGGCCTGGAGATACTTCTCCAGTCACTCCAGGAACAATGTCTGAGTCTTGTTGAGCTTGTTCAACTTCCTTCACCCCTGGAATGAGGTCATTGTCTTGTTGACTAACTTCAGGTAGTTCGGAAACAAGTTCTTGGTCTTGCTGATCTTCCTGGACAACTTCAGTCACACTAGGAACCGGGACAAGGTCTTCTTGCGCTTGCTGAACAATTTCTGGAACAATATCGTAGCCTTGTTGAACTTCAGGCACTTCTGGGGTAAAGACATGATCTTGTTGAACTTCAGGAGTAAGGACATCTTGTCGAACTTCAGGCACTTCTGGGGTAAAGACATGATCTTGTTGAACTTCAGGCACTTCAGGAGTAAGGACATCTTGTCGAACTTCAGTCACTTCTGGGGTAAAGACATGATCTTGTTGAACTTCAGGCACTTCTGGGGTAAAGACATGATCTTGTTGAACTTCAGGCACTTCAGGAGTAAGGACATCTTGTCGAACTTCAGTCACTTCTGGGGTAAAGACATGATCTTGTTGAACTTCAGGCACTTCAGGAGTAAAGACATGATCTTGTTGAACTTCAGGCACTTCTGGGGTAAAGACATGATCTTGTTGAACTTCAGGAGTAAGGACATCTTGTCGAACTTCAGTCACTTCTGGGGTAAAGACATGATCTTGTTGAACTTCAGGCACTTCTGGGGTAAAGACATGATCTTGTCGAACTTCAGTCACTTCAGGAGTAAAGACATCTTGTCGAACTTCAGTCACTTCTGGGGTAAAGACATGATCTTGTTGAACTTCAGGCACTTCTGGGGTAAAGACATGATCTTGTTGAACTTCAGGCACTTCTGGGGTAAAGATATGATCTTGTTGAACTTCAGGAGTAAGGACATCTTGTCGAACTTCAGTCACTTCTGGGGTAAAGACATGATCTTGTTGAACTTCAGGCACTTCTGGGGTAAAGACATGATCTTGTTGAACTTCAGGCACTTCAGGAGTAAGGACATCTTGTCGAACTTCAGTCACTTCTGGGGTAAAGACATGATCTTGTTGAACTTCAGGCACTTCAGGAGTAAAGACATGATCTTGTTGAACTTCAGGCACTTCTGGGGTAAAGACATGATCTTGTTGAACTTCAGGCACTTCTGGGGTAAAGACATGATCTTGTTGAACTTCAATCACTTCTGGGGTCAAGACATGATCTTGTTGAACTTCAGGCACTTCTGGGGCAAAGACATGATCTTGTTGAACTTCAGGCACTTCAGGAGTAAAGACATGATCTTGTTGAACTTCAGGCACTTCTGGGGTAAAGACATGATCTTGTTGAACTTCAGGCACTTTTGGGGTCAAGACATGATCGTGTTGAACTTCAGGCACTTCAGGAGTAAGGACATCTTGTCGAACTTCAGGCACTTCTGGGGTAAAGACATGATCTTGTTGAACTTCAGGCACTTCAGGAGTAAAAACATGATCTTGTTGAACTTCAGGCACTTCTGGGGTAAAGACATGATCTTGTTGAACTTCAGGCACTTCTGGGGTAAAGACATGATCTTGTTGAACTTCAGGCACTTCAGGAGTAAAAACATGATCTTGTTGAACTTCAGGCACTTCTGGGGTAAAGACATGATCTTGTTGAACTTCAGGCACTTCTGGGGTAAAGACATGATCTTGTTGAACTTCAGGCACTTCAGGAGTAAGGACATCTTGTCGAACTTCAGTCACTTCTGGGGTAAAGACATGATCTTGTCGAACTCCAGTCACCTCTGGAACTTGCTGAACCTCTCCAGTCACCTCTGGAACTTGCTGAACCTCTCCAGTCACCTCTGGAACTTGCTGAACCTCTCCAGTCACCTCTGGAACTTGCTGAACCTCTCCAGTCACCTCTGGAACTTGCTGAACCTCTCCAGTCACCTCTGGAACTTGCTGAACCTCTCCAGTCACCTCTGGAACTTGCTGAACCTCTCCAGTCACCTCTGGAACTTGCTGAACCTCTCCAGTCACCTCTGGAACTTGCTGAACCTCTCCAGTCACCTCTGGAACTTGCTGAACCTCTCCAGTCACCTCTGGAACCTGCTGAACCTCTCCAGTCACCTCTGGAACTTGCTGAACCTCTCTAGTCACCTCTGGAACTTGCTGAACCTCTCCAGTCACCTCTGGAACTTGCTGAACCTCTCCAGTCACCTCTGGAACTTGCTGAACCTCTCCAGTCACCTCTGGAACTTGCTGAACCTCTCCAGTCACCTCTGGAACTTGCTGAACCTCTCCAGTCACCTCTGGAACTTGCTGAACCTCTCTAGTCACCTCTGGAACTTGCTGAACCTCTCCAGTCACCTCTGGAACTTGCTGAACCTCTCCAGTCACCTCTGGAACTTGCTGAACCTCTCCAGTCACCTCTGGAACTTGCTGAACCTCTCCAGTCACCTCTGGAACTTGCTGAACCTCTCCAGTCACCTCTGGAACTTGCTGAACCTCTCCAGTCACCTCTGGAACTTGCTGAACCTCTCCAGTCACCTCTGGAACTTGCTGAACCTCTCCAGTCACCTCTGGAACTTGCTGAACCTCTCCAGTCACCTCTGGAACAAGGTCCACGTCGGGTTGAACCACTTCACTCACTTCTGGAGCAACATCATGGTCCTGTTGAACTTCTTGAACCACTTCACTCACTTCTGGAGCAACATCATGGTCCTGTTGAACTTCTTGAACCACCTCGGGAACAGGGCTAAAGTCTTGTTGGATGCCGCCAGCTTCTACAAGCTGAGGTTCTTGACCAAAAGCGTCTGTATCTTGCAGCTGAACTTCGCTGGTATCCTCTACATCAAGTGGTCTTTTGAACTCAAAATCAATCAACTTCTGAGTGTCCCCGACGGTGATCGGCTGAGGAACCTGTGGGAAAAGTGGCACTTCCTGGGCCACTTGTTGACTCTGCTGCACTTGTTGAATAATATCCTGAGGTGTCTGAGTCTCCACTCGCCGGCCAAAGTCATCTCCTTTCACTGAAACTCTCTCCTGGGAGTCTTCGCCTACCACGCCGATGTTCCTGTTGAGGATGTAGAAGTTTTCCGAGGTCTCGCACTGGACGGAGTGCCACCACTCGCAGGTAAAATGCTCCTGATTGAAGATGGTTCCATTGGGGCAAAGGAATGACTTGGTTTCCGCCTCATTACAGATGTGGAATACTTGGCACCTTGTGTCTACATCCGCATAATATCCTGAGGAAGAGAAGATAGTAACAAAGGGATACTTACACCGAAGCGTATGTGCATATATACTACTGATAAGTTTACTTTAGTACCGTACTATGTTCAGGACTGAAGTGTACTTCAGTTGCTGGATGGTCAGTAAGGTATTGTGGTGGCCTTAATAATCCTCCAGAGGTTGACAGGCCTTAATATAATTCCCCTCCAGAGGTTAATAGGCCTTAATGACCCTCCACACGTTAATAGGTCTTAAGCTCAACACCAAACTAAACCATCACTAGCTGTTAAACCTTCCTTTAACACTGCTAATTAACAAGATGCAACTGACTTTGTAATTACCATTAAAGCTTTGGATGCAATGGCACAGAACGTCAGCTATTTTATTGTTCTCGACGCTTTCGAATAGTATGATGTTGTTAATTTAATTTAGTGACACAAAAAATACAAATTAACTAGGAATAAGTTACAACTTAACAGTGATAACTTCGCTCATTTCGGCTCCATCCATACAGGACAGTTGAAAGGAGTCACACTCACCCTAGAGTGAGTCACACTCGAGGGAGGTCACCCTAAAGCAAGCCACACTCGAGGTAGGTCACCCTAAAGCAAGCCACACTCGAGGTAGGTCATCCTAAAGCAAGCCACACTCGAGGGAGGTCACCCTAAAGCGAGTCACTCGAGGGAGATCACCCTAAAGCAAGCCACACTCGAGGTAGGTCATCCTAAAGCGAGTCACACTCGACGTTTTTTTAAACTGGGCAATACCCAAAGTTGTCAAACTCAAGGGGGTCCCACTTGAAGGTGTTACCGGAAAGAGGTGTACACTTAAAGGAATAGTTCCTCTCTCAGTCATCTCTCCTTCCAATCATAATAATAATATACAATTCATATTTACACGAACGCGAGGCAACATTAAAACAATATTTACGCAACAATCAGCGTCTCATAAACGTCTAAATATATGAATATATTTAATCAAACAAAATCTCCTCCAAGGGTTGCCACTCACTGCTGCAGTTACCCCTTAAATATCAAATTATAAACAACGAATAAATGCCGTTTTCCTTTTAAATGCAAAGTTACTATATAAGCATTCAAGGAAACTTTTATCGTTAATTTGTCTTGTACACTAAAGCTGTTTCGACATTGTTTATGTGGTAAATGTTACCATAATTAATCACCTGAGAGACTGAATTAGCACGTCTTGATATTTAGACGCATGACAGGTTTACCAGGCTGTTGGGGTCACAGTCTTACACGCATGACAGGTCTACCAGGCTGTTGGGGTCACAATCTTACACAATCTTACCTGGCTGTCGGCCCTGGCAGGAGAAGACGGTACTGGGGACCTTCCACAGGATTGGGTAGTCTACTCCAGGTTCGCCAGGAACTGAGTCTCTAAGCCACTGGAGGCCTACGTGGTGGTCGTGGTGGTGGTCGTGGTGGTGATGGTCGTCCTGGTCCTCTCCTCTCACTGACGACTGAAAGGAAAGGAAATTATGAAGAGAAAGAGTTAAGCCAGTATAGCTCTCCACTGACGACTCCTTAATCAAAACATATACAGTGAAACAAAATTAACACACTCTTCTTTCTGATATATATATACACATTTTATATATACACATTTTAAGTATATATACACATTTTAAGATTAATATAGGGCCTGGAGTGGCATAATAGCTAAACAGATTTGCGAGAAAATTATCCTTAAACAACACGAAAGATAAAATATTTTTTATTCGTGAGACTCATTTTCTAATTTTCACAACAGCTTACAAAATGAAGGGCGAAGAATTTCCTGAACATTGTAACGAAATCAGAGTTAAAAAAAAACAGTTAATATCAAGCTAGAATGTGCTTAAGAGGACATTATGGCAAAAAGACTTAATGTAGCGATTCATTCTTGTTATACTCTCCCTCCTCCCTATATATCACCCTTCTCCATACCAAAATTAGAATATATAGCAAGTATATGGTGGCCACATCTCAAGAAGCACACCAGGGAACTGGAAAAGATGGAATGACATGAAATAAAATGATTTCCGGAACTAAAAGGCAAGAGCTATGAGGAGAGGTTAAAGGCGTCAAATATACCAAAGCTATTTGACGAAAAAGAGGCTATATGATTAATACTACGTACAAAATAGCAACGGGAATCGACAAAATTGATAAAGCAGAGTTCTTAAATATTGGAACGGCAAGAACAAGGTGTCATACATTTAAGCTTACTAAACAAAGCTGCCGAAGGAATATTAGAAAGTTTTCTTTCGCAAACAGAGTGGCAGACGGTTGGAACAAGTTAGGTGAGAAGGTGGTGGAGGCCAAGACCGTCAGTAGTTTCAAAGTATCATACGACAAAGAGGACAAACACGGGACACCACGAGCGTAATTCTTATCCTATAACTACACTCAGGTGATTACACTTAGCTAATTACCTCCCATAAAGCCACTCACCACTAGTCCGGTTGGGGCTGGCAACAGCTGTTTCTGAATTTTGCTTTCTTGCCCTTCGAGGAAGCTGACGTAGGATGGCGATAATGGCGGGAAGTTGAAGTATCCTCCCTGCGGCGCCGCCGTCACCAGCGCCGTCGTTGCCAGCGTCACTGGAATGTGGGATGGCAACATTATGCGTCTTATAGGTATGCGTTCTGCAGCGCATGGCAACATTGTGTAATGTAGCCTTGGCTCTCCTGGTCCTCTTCATCTACCAGTGCCTTGTCTCTTCATTTACTAGTAACTGGGCTTATGACGTCATATTTACCAGTCAGAGGGTTCGTCCACCAGTCTACCAGTCTCTCACATGGCTTTTGTTTCCCCATCTACCAGTCATTCGAGTCTTATATCTACATCTACCAGTCACTCGATTCTCATATCTACATCTATCAGTCACTTTATCCTTATTTCCTCGTCAGTCATGGTATATAACTGCTTATTTATCTATATCGTGTCCGTGTATGTATGTGTGTATGTATGTATGTATGTATGTATGTATGTATGTATGTATGTATGTATGTATGTATGTATGTATGTACGTACGTATGTATATGTTTGTATGCATAAACATGTGTAAAAGTCTCACTTCAGAAACCCTTGACATTCATCACCCACAAGGGCCATAATAAACCTTTATATAATGAGTTCATCGACCTAATGTCAAGAGCTCTTTTTCTTGAGTGACTGGATGCGTTTGAACATGGAAAATGTCAGACCTGTTACTCTGAGTGAGTAGAATTACTTCCTGGTTTGATATGGTGTGCTAGGCGGGCTCCTGGGTGAATGTCTGGCTGTCGGCAATGAGTGCTGACAGATATGTCGGTGAAGGCTGTCACTGAAGGCTGCATTAGCAGTAAGGTGTGAGGCTGTTAACAGGGTCGTCGAATAGACGATGTTTTCTGTGTAGCACTACTAGCTGTCAGCAATAAGCGCTGATGGTCGTGGTGTCAGTGAAGGCTTGTCAGGGGTATCAGTAAGGGGCAGCATTACCAGCGAGGTGTGTGTGTGGCTGTCAGCATCGGCGTCGATGTATCCTGTCTAGTGCCCCACACTTGCACTATCAGCAGTGGCGACCACAGAAGCACTACCAGTCAGGTGTCACAGTCACTTCCAGTAGGCCTAGGAGTGGGAACGACGGCGATGTTGTCAGTCAGTCAATCGACTGTCAGGATCAGTGGCGGGGATGTTGAATGTCGTCAGTCAGCGGAGACCGGGCCGTCGTACACCTGACCCCAGCAGGAGAGGGGTGACTTGTACAGACGCGTCTTGGGGTCAGTCATCAAGTTCTTCCTCTCAAACCACAAACACTCCCACACATTGCGTACAAGCCTCTGAGGGGGGTGATAAGACCTTCTCTTATCAAAATTTGTGTGTATTTTACTATATCTTGTGTTATAAATTGAAACTTTTTTGCATTTCATGACAGGTAAGTCGCCTCCGAGGTTCACACCACTAAGGTGGGCGGAGCGGGCCGGGGCACTCACCAACACTGAACACTGACACCAACATGTTGTCGACTGACCATTCCGGCCACCTCGCGCCCTTATATACCCGGTCGACCCTCGCTGCCTGCCCCTTCGACTGGCAACGCCCCCTTCCTTCCCTTCTGCTCTGGAGGTCACATCCCCTTAAAGACCGTGACCTGGCTTTGTGTGTGAGGCGACCACTGAGAAAATCCAATATTTACATATGCAAAAACAGTTCAAGTCTTTTAAGAGAGCGGCGGGAAGAGTGAGGGGGTGGTGTAGAGAGTGGTATTAGGACACTTAGTCCGCGAGTGATGCAAGAGGTAGCAGCGGCGTCCCGCTAGCGACGTCTTCCTTGAATTGTTGGATCAATATTTGAGCTTTTTTTTTCATTAACTGAAGGTTTGAGAAACAGGTCTAGGAAATGGGACGTTGCGTGAGTGTTCTACAAAGTCCCTATAACCCACGTCAGAGATGGCTTGGGTTACTACTTAGGCATGCGTCGATGTCTCCTTCAGACTTGGATCAATTGAGATAAGCCGTCCAAACGGTTACGATGGCTTGGATTACCACTTAGGCACACATCGATGTCTGCTGCAGACTTGATCAATTGAGCTAGGCCGTCCTGATGGGTGCAAATAGCTTGGATTACTACTTACGCACGCGTCGATGTTCTCCTACAGACTTTAACTCTGGCATTTGACGAGTTGCGTTGGAGGTGAACCACTTGACCACAAGCCAGAGAGCACACAGGGGCAATGTTTGCAACCCCGGGTTTGGGCTCCGGTTGGGAGCCTCAGGACTTCCAGTGGGTTCACCTGAATCTCAGGTTGAATTGATTTTTGACCGCGTCGTGGAGTAGTGGTCTAGGGCACTAGCTTGGGAATACCAGGCGAGCGGGTTCGAATCCTCCTTAAGGCTCCTACTGATATTCTCATCAGTAGATGAGAATATCATACACTCAACAGTAAACTCATCTCAACGACCTCTCAAGGGCTGCAGTTTACTGACACACAAACACCCATACTCATCACACACTCATACTCATCACACACTCATAATCATCACACACTCATACTCATCACACACTCATAATCATCACACACTCATACTCATCACACACTCATAATCATCACACTCATAATCATCACACACTCATAATCATCACACACTCATAATCATCACACACTCATAATCATCACACACTCATACTCATCACACACTCATAATCATCACACACTCATAATCATCACACACTCATACTCATCACACACTCATACTCATCACACACTCATACTCATCACACACTCATAATCATCACACACTCATACTCATCACACACTCATAATCATCACACACTCATACTCATCACACACACATACTCATCACACTCATCATCACAAACAATGCAGACCCGTTTTCTATACGAGACGATTAGGAAATTGTTTGTTTAGAAGATTGTTAAATTTGTGAATCTGCAAGTTCACTGTCATATACGAAATAAATGATTGTGATTAAAACAAGAGATATCAAGCTCAATACTGGAAGTGATCTCCGAACATCTGTCTTATCATTTAGTGACATCTGTCTGACATAGCGATATCATTCTAATGAAGTGATATCGTCCTGATTTAACGTCATTCCCAGAATTAGTTTCAGATTATGGGGTTACAATGTAATAGAAAATACAACAATATAATTAGATGTTTATCAGGGTTGAGTTGGGGAGCATCTGACTTAATTAATATTGAAAGTTATAATGAGGAGAAAGTGCTTAGTCAGTAGGAGTGTATAGAACTTAGAAGCGATATGAGGACAAGGAGCTGGGATATGAGGGCAAGGAGCTGGGATATGAGGACAAGGAGCTGGGGTATGAGGACAAGGAGCTGGGGTATGAGGACAAGGAGCTGGGGTATGAGGACAAGGAGCTGGGATATGAGGGCAAGGAGCTGGGATATGAGGACAAGGAGCTGGGGTATGAGGACAAGGAGCTGGGGTATGAGGACAAGGAGCTGGGGTATGAGGACAAGGAGCTGGGGTATGAGGACGAGGAGCTGGGATATGAGGACAAGGAGCTGGGATATGAGGACAAGGAGCTGGGATATGAGGACAAGGAGCTGGGATATGAGGACAAGGAGCTGGGATATGAGGACAAGGAGCTGGGATATGAAGACAAGGAGCTGGGGTATGAGGACAAAGAGCTGGGATATGAAGACAAGGAGCTGGGATATGAGGACAAGGAGCTGGGATATGAGGACAAGGAGCTGGGATATGAGGACAAGGAGCTGGGATATGAGGACAAGGAGCTGGGATATGAGGACAAGAAGCTGGAATATGAGGACAAAGAGCTGGGATATGAGGACAAGGAGATGGTATATGAGGACAAGGAGCTAGCATATGAGGACAAGGAGCTGGGATATGAGGACAAGGAGCTAGGATATGAGGACAAAGAGCTGGGATATGAGGACAAACAACTAGACCATGAAGACAGTGAACAAACAGTGCCTAGCCACTTGAACCACCGGAGATTGAACTTGGTTCTGCAGGAAGCGAACCCAAAACTGAACCAACCAATTCAAGTGCGCGGGAAACTATCAAATTTCTACTAATGATAAAAAAACAAACACAACATTTAACATCGGAATTGAAAAGAAAATAGCAGTTTCTTGACTCAATGATGCAACTGCGGCCCCGAAGGAGAAGAATTTCCACCGCTAGACAGACAGACTGAGGGGGTAAGAGGCTCCAGTCAATACCCCTCAAGGCTTCCTCCACTGTAAACTGGTATGACCTTAAAGGCCTTGTTTTCCTGCTCATTTAACTGTGGGTAACCTCCTTCAAGATGCTTCCTCACATGAGACAATTTGCTCCAAGTCATTTTCTCTACCAAATGCTCGTATTATGCTCATCTAAGTCCAGACGAGGAGTCACAATATCGTGGCTGAAATATATTGATCTTTAAAGAAGTGTGTTCTCAATCGACTTGAGAATGGTCCAAGACGGATCGATACGTCGTTGTCCCTTCACTTTCTAGTGTGTGGTCTGGTCAACTTGTTCATTCAAGCGGCTCTCTCATAGATATAAATAGTTCCATCTCATTACTCATGAACAAATTCCATGTATTATGTTCATCCAATCAGCACCAATCGTTGAAGAGCAGAGGTGCAACAGGTACTCTGAGAGAGAACTTTATCAACATCAGAGGCCCGAGACTGTTCAACACGCTTCCACTACACATAAGGGGCATAACTGGCCGACCCCTCCAGTGTTCAAGAGAGAACTATCAACATCAGAGGCCCGAGACTGTTCAACACGCTTCCACTACACATAAGGGGCATAACTGGCCGACCCCTCACAGTGTTCAAGAGAGAACTATCAACATCAGAGGCCCGAGACTGTTCAACACGCTTCCACTACACATAAGGGGCATAACTGGCCGACCCCTCACAGTGTTCAAGAGAGAACTATCAACATCAGAGGCCCAAGACTGTTCAACACGCTTCCACTACACATAAGGGACATAACTGGCCGACCCCTCACAGTGTTCAAGAGAGAACTATCAACATCAGAGGCCCGAGACTGTTCAACACGCTTCCACTACACATAAGGGACATAACTGGCCGACCCCTCACAGTGTTCAAGAGAGAACTATCAACATCAGAGGCCCGAGACTGTTCAACACGCTTCCACTACACATAAGGGACATAACTGGCCGACCCCTCACAGTGTTCAAGAGAGAACTGGATAAGCACCTCCAAAGGATACTTGATCAACCAGGCTGTGACTCATACGTCAGGCTGCGAGCAGCCGCGTCCAACAGCCTGGTTGATCAGTCCGGCAACCAGGAGGCCTGGTCGACGACCGGGCCGCGGGGACGCTAAGCCCCGGAAGCACCTCAAGGTAAGGTAAGGTAGCTCCTTAGTGGAGCTAATTTGTTGTAACTCATTTAATACTTGTAATAGACTAACTCCCACTACTAATTACAAATCGAAACTGAAAAATATTGACTTAGAATATTTATTTAGAAGTTCCTTTTGAGAACCATATTGGCCAAAGTTCGTAACACACTTGTTTAAAGTTCAATTTCAATTATGTTCAATTCCAAATCAGCTTTTTATTACGGAATATGTTAAAAGTTCGATTTCAAAGTTTCATTTTATTTTGCTGTTGATTGAAAGTTCGATCTCTGAGTCCTTTTCTATTATGAAAGAGATTAAAACTTGGATTCAAAAGCTCTTTTTTCACCAAGCAAAACAAGAAAAGTTCGAAACCTGCCCGTATTTAATATCCAACCAATTAAAAGTTTGACTCCAAATTTCTTTCGTTATTATAGCATAAATTACAAATTCGATTCCAAGGTGTTTTTTTATTATAAAAAGGATTAAAAAATTGATTCGAAGGTCCCTTTTATTATAGAAAGGATTACAAAACTGATTCGAAGGTCCCTTTTATTATAGAAAGGATTACAAAACTGATTCGAAGGTCCCTTTTTAGTATAGAAAGGATTACAAAACTGATTCGAAGGTCCCTTTTTAGTATAGAAAGAATTACAAAACTGATTCGAAGGTCCCTTTTTATTACAGAAAGAATTACAAAAACTGATTCGAAGGTCCCTTTTTATTACAGAAAGAATTACAAAACTGATTCGAAGGTCCCTTTTTATTATAGAAAGAATTACAAAACTGATTCGAAGGTCCCTTTTTAGTATAGAAAGGATTACAAAACTGATTCGAAGGTCCCTTTTTATTACAGAAAGAATTACAAAACTGATTCGAAGGTCCCTTTTTATTACAGAAAGAATTACAAAACTGATTCGAAGGTCCCTTTTTATTACAGAAAGAATTACAAAAACTGATTCGAAGGTCCCTTTTTATTACAGAAAGAATTACAAAACTGATTCGAAGGTCCCTTTTTAGTATAGAAAGGATTACAAAACTGATTCGAAGGTCCCTTTTTATTACAGAAAGAATTACAAAACTGATTCGAAGGTCCCTTTTTAGTATAGAAAGGATTACAAAACTGATTCGAAGGTCCCTTTTTATTATAGAAAGGATTACAAAACTGATTCGAAGTTCCCTTTTTAGTATAGAAAGGATTACAAAACTGATTCGAAGGTCCCTTTTTATTACAGAAAGAATTACAAAACTGATTCGAAGGTCCCTTTTTAGTATAGAAAGGATTACAAAACTGATTCGAAGGTCCCTTTTTAGTATAGAAAGGATTACAAAACTGATTCGAAGGTCCCTTTTTAGTATAGAAAGGATTACAAAAAATGATTCAAAGGTCCCTTATCATTACGCAATCCCAGCGGGCGTGGAGAAGGTATAAAAGGTGACCCAGAAAAGGACACGAAGGCTGGTGGGACGAGACAGATTGGGGTCAGAGCTGTTAATGACAGAGTCAGACGGCTCTGTCATGTGCCATTGCGTCACGAATCTTGGAAGGAAGAAGGGGGGGGGGAGGGGGGAGGGTCTGACACCTCTTCAAACAACCTTCTTCTTTCTCAGGCACTAATGACTCTACTACACCCTCCCCCCCCCATCCTCTTTCCAAGCACTAAGAACCCCCCCCATTCTCCCTCAGACACTAATGACTCTCTCCCCTCTCTCTCCACAAGCACTAAACTATCTCCTCAATTCGTCATGAAATACTAACGATTCTTCCCCCCCCCCTCCCCCCTCCCCCTGGCACTGTAATGCTACAGCAGCAGGATCTATGGTACAGCAGCAGGATCTATGGTACAGCACCAGGATCTATGCTACAGCACCAGGATCTATGGTACAGCAGCAGGATCTATGGTACAGCAGCAGGATCTATGCTACAGCAGCGGGATCTATGCTACAGCACCAGGATCTATGCTACAGCACCAGGATCTATGGTACAGCAGCAGGATCTATGCTACAGCAGCGGGATCTATGCTACAACACCAGGATCTATGCTACAGCAGCTTGATCTATGCTACAGCAGCTTGATCTATGCTACAACACCAGGATCTATGCTACAGCACCAGGATCTATGCTACAGCAGCAGGATCTATGCTACAGCAGCAGGATCTATGGTACAACACCAGGATCTATGCTACAGCAGCAGGATCTATGCTACAGCAGCAGGATCTATGCTACAGCAGCAGGATCTATGATACAGCACCAGGATCTATGATACAGCACCAGGATCTATGCTACAGCAGCAGATCTATGCTACAGCACCAGGATCTATGCTACAGCACCAGGATCTATGCTACAGCACCAGGATCTATGCTACAGCACCAGGATCTATGCTACAACACCAGGATCTATGCTACAGCACCAGGATCTATGCTACAACACCAGGATCTATGATACAGCACCAGGATCTATGCTACAGCACCAGGATCTATGCTACAGCAGCAGGATCTATGCTACAACACCAGGATCTATGCTACAGCACCAGGATCTATGCTACAACACCAGGATCTATGATACAGCACCAGGATCTATGCTACAGCACCAGGATCTAAGCTACAACACCAGGATCTATGCTACAGCACCAGGATCTATGCTACAACACCAGGATCTATGATACAGCACTAGGATCTATGCTACAGCACCAGGATCTATGCTACAGCAGCAGGATCTATGCTACAACACCAGGATCTATGCTACAGCACCAGGATCTATGCTACAACACCAGGATCTAAGTTACAGCAGCAGGATCTATGCTACAGCACCAGGATCTATGCTACAACACCAGGATCTATGCTACAGCACCAGGATCTATGCTACAGCACCAGGATCTATGCTACAGCAGCAGGATCTATGCTACAGCAGCAGGATCTATGCTACAGCACCAGGATCTATGCTACAGCACCAGGATCTATGCTACAGCACCAGGATCTATGCTACAGCAGCAGGATCTATGCTACAGCACCAGGATCTATGCTACAGCAGCAGGATCTATGCTACAGCACCAGGATCTATGCTACAGCACCAGGATCTATGCTACAACACCAGGATCTATGATACAGCACCAGGATCTATGCTACAGCACCAGGATCTATGATACAGCAGCAGGATCTATACTACAACACCAGGATCTATACTACAGCACTAGGATCTATGCTACAGCACCAGGATCTATGCTACAGCACCAGGATCTATGCTACAGCACCAGGATCTATACTACAGCACCAGGATCTATGCTACAACAGTAGGATCTATACTACAACACCAGGATCTATGCTACAGCACCAGGATCTATGATACAACAGTAGGATCTATACTACAACACCAGGATCTATACTACAACACCAGGATCTATACTACAACACCAGGATCTATACTACAACACCAGGATCTATACTACAACACCAGGATCTATACTACAACACCAGGATCTATGCTACAACACCAGGATCTATACTACAACACCAGGATCTATGCTACAACACCAGGATCTATGCTACAACACCAGGATCTATACTACAACACCAGGATCTATACTACAACACCAGGATCTATGCTACAACACCAGGATCTATACTACAACACCAGGATCTATACTACAACACCAGGATCTATACTACAACACCAGGATCTATACTACAACACCAGGATCTATGATACAGCGTCAGGATCCATGTATAAACCACTTATTTTATTGAAAAGGGACAAGAGAAGAGTGGAAGTACTCTAACACTTGGCTTAACATCAGGCTTGGATTCCCCTGTTCATGAGAAAAGGACTTAAGAGGTCCCCTATGAACATAAGACCATAACATAGGCATGAAGGTAACTGCAGAAGTCCTATATTGGCCCAATACGAGCCAGTTTCTATTTATATCCACCCCAATCTCATTCAAATACATGTCTAACCTACGCTTGAAACAATCAGAACACAAGGACGAAGGTAACCGCAGAATTCCTATTGGCCCACAGGCGACAGCTCCTCCCTACATCCACCCACTCTCATTGGGTGAGAGAGAATAGGAAATACCCAAGAGACCACTGGAACATTATCTAACACAATACAGAGTTACAATCCTGGTTAGATTGCAACTGATAATGATGTGTAAGTAGTTTAACAACTAACAAAGTAGTTATCAAACACACTGGACATAAATATGCATGAATACCTCATCCATCACCTGAGTTAGACTATGAGTATGATATGACTCACTATGGCATACTGTGAGTATGATATAGAGAGTCAGTCAGTTGAGTAAGGTCCTCACACAGGAATATTTCTGAAGAAATAATCACCTCACGAGATTTCTATGTCAACAGTGAGCCACTATGTCTACGCTATGTCCACACTATGTCCACGCTATGTCCCTGTCTGATTAAAGCCACTATGTCAGCGTGGAGGTGCGTACGGTATCCCATGAGACGAGCTGGGATTATTGAACAAGTTTACATTTAGCCTATTTAATCCCCACTCTTTCTCTCTCTCTCTCTCTCTCTCTCTCTCTCTCTCTCTCTCTCTCTCTCTCTCTCTCTCTCTCTCTCTCTCTCTCTCTCTCTCTCTCTCTCTCTCTCTCTTTCTCCGAATTACCTCACCCCTCACCTCTCTCCTATCTCCCAATCGCTCCACCCTCTCACCCTTGACTTTCTCTCTCTCTCTCTCATCCCCCAAACGCTTCCGTTGGCATCTTCACCTTCTGTTCATCTTCTTTATTAAATCCGAATGCTTTACTGACTACAGTTTGCCTGTGTTTGCATGGGACACACACACACATACACACACACACACACACACACACACACACACACACACACACACACACACACACACACACACACACACACACACACACACACACACACACACACACACAAAGGGAGATCCTGTCATGTTCCTGTGTCAATCAATTCATTGTACCAAAGTTACCCCTGTGACCTAGTCACCCTAAGGTTCTAAATTAAATTAAGCAACTGACATATGTGGAGAGCTAGTGTCAAAATTGATATGTTTGTCCTGCACACCGCCCCCCATCCAGTGGGCAGCGGTGGATAGGTTACAATCACTTAGTTACTACCTACAGTTAGCAAACTGGGGATATTTGGCTAAAATTTCTGGTAGCAGATCATTTTGAATGAAATATTGACACATCGCTGGAACATTGGTTATAGAATTGTCTCTAAATTCACGTATCTTTTCGCACTCCATCACATAGTGACGGAGGGTGTGCGAATAATTTTGTTGACACAGTTTACATTTGGTCAGGTCTACATCAGCAGCTAATGAGAATTCCCAGAGATACTTGTAACGGAGCCTAAGCCGAGTAGTAGTAACATCTAGAAGTCTGCTGATTTTATTGGATGATCCATAGATGTGTGGCTCCTCTTGCATGATAGTATGATGATAGATGGAATTACTGGTGTCAATTTCACTTTGCCTCAGATCTACAAGATCTTGTTGAAGTTCTCGGTGTACTGCTGCTCTCAGATTGCTCATTGACAATCCAAGGTTACACTCAACGGCTCCTTTAAAGGCAGATTCTTTGGCTAACTTATCAGCTCTGTCATGCATTCGGAGGCCAACATGAGATGGAGACCACATGAAATGGACTCTGTTACCATCCTTAATAATTTTGTTGTATTTGTGTCTAGCTTCGGACACGAGCATGTTACAGTTATGTCTTAAAGAGTTGAGAGCACTTAAGGATGATAAGGAGTCACTTACAATTAATGTATCAAGTTTTGAGACTTGTACACATTTCAGTGCAAGGATCAAGGCAAATAGTTCGGTCTAAAGGGTAGAGGCCCAGTTGTTTATACGGACTCCCCACACAAAGTATAGGCCATCGCCCATTGTCAGGACAAAGGGCCGTGCTTCTTGAAACAAACTCACCCTAGCCTCACCCTTGATATATACACCCTAATGCTTTACTTTTTACAGCATAACGCTGTTTTGGGTCTCGGTAGCATAGGCGGATTCGTTCTCGACTCATAATCGATAATTCCGGGTTCTAATTCCGGCCAGAAATGGTTGAACGCGTTTACTATCACCTAATGCCCCTGTTTACCTAGCAGTAAACAGGTACCCAGGAAGGAAAGGGATCTGTGAGGAGACAGCGCCAAGCCATTACGACTATATAGCACTGTGAAGGGGTCAGGATAAGGATTTGGGATGGGACGGGGGAAGGAATGGTGCCCAACCACTTGGACGGTCGGGGATTGAACGCCGACCTGCATGAAATGAGACCGTTGTTTCATAAATAATAATTGTTTACATTTATTAAACAATTAATGAGCTCGGAAGCACCAGGAGGCTGTTTATAACAATAACAACAGTTGATTGGCAAGTTTTCATGCTTGTAAACTGTTTAATAAATGTAACCAAAGCCGTCAAAGATTGAGGAAAGATGTACAGGTTCCTAAGTACTTGCGTAACTGCTTCATAACTCTGGCCCGGCTTTCAACCCTTCCTAGACTCAAGTCCATTACATCCAGCGGTCGACCCCACAGATGCATTCATAAATGTTAACATGCTGTTCATTCAAAACGGGAATTTTCTCAAGTATAAAATAATATTATAATATATTAGCATATTGTGTATATATAGGCATAGGTTAGGTTAGGTGTTTAGGTTCTGTTGGCGATTATTTGTATTTGTAGTACGTGGGTGAAGCATTTATAGCGTTGTGGTTCGAACACAAGTCGTCAGTGAAGCACTTGTTCCGGATATGTTCGAACGTCAGCAGTTGTGAGTCGTGTGTAAACCGCTTTTCATTCATAAACAGCTGGGGGTTTGGCGGGTGCATGGAATCACTTTTGGATCTTTGTTTGGAGGACGGGCTGCACGACTCACAACTGATTTCGTTCGAACACTTCCGGAACAAGTGCTTCACTGACGACTTGTGTTCGAACCACAACGCTGTAAATGCTTCACCCACGTACTACAAATACAAATAATCGCCAACAGAACCTAAACACCTAACCTATCCTATGCCTATATATACACAATATGCTAATATATTATAATATTATTTTATACTTGAGAAAATTCCCGTTTTGAATAAACAGCATGTTAAAATTGATGAATGCGTCTGTGGGGTCGACCGCTGGATGTAATGGACTTGAGTCGAGGACGGGTTGGAGTCGTGTGTAAACCGTTTTTCATTCGTAAACAGCTGGGGGTTTGGCGGGTGCATGGAATGGACTTTGGGGCTCTGTTTGGAGGACGGGCTGTCATTTTCGGTCTGAGAATCCTTCGAGTTTCTTGAATTTTGAGACTTTGACATTGAGGTGAGGCAATTACGAACAGAAAGCGCTTGGGCAGTATGGCTATGTAATACTTGCATGGGATATGAGACTAAGAGCTGGGATATGAGGACACTATGAGCTGGGATATGAGACTAAGAGCTGGGATATGAGACTAAGAGCTGGGATATGAGGACACTATGAGCTGGGATATGAGGACACTAAGAGCTGGGATATGCATGGGACGGGGGGGGGGGGGGAAGAGAGGTCTGACAACGAAAAATGTTTGAGATACATTGAGACATCGTGTGTAGGGGGGGGGGGGTAGCAGCTCCTTGTGGGGGGGGGAGCCCCTGGTGACCTCACACAGGTGTGGAGGATCCTGGTGACGTCAGACAGGTGTGGAGGATCCTGGTGACGTCAGACAGGTGTGGAGGATCCTGGTGACGTCACACAGGTGTGGAGGATCCTGGTGGGTATACCCACCGACAGATTTGAGTCATTAAATACGACGACTAGCTCACAGATATCGACAGCGAACTAGCTGACAAACTCACAGAGAACGACAGCGAACTATCTGACACACACAAGAGACTATTGGAACAGCTGAAGGAGAACCCACCAAACAGGAGACAAAGAGTCACGGTGAAAGGATTGAAATGAGGATGGAGTAGTGACCGGTGGGATAAGGATTAACATTAGGGCACAACCTGTTCTGTGTATATGCAAATTAGTGATCTGAGAGACGGAAGGGAATTCCTATATATCCCAATGTTTACAGAAGGTTACAATACTCTAAAAGCAAGAATTAGGACAAGGTAGGAGAGAGAGAGAGAGAGAGAGAGAGAGAGAGAGAGAGAGAGAGAGAGAGAGAGAGAGAGAGAGAGAGAGAGAGAGAGAGAGAGAGAGACTTAACACAAGTATACAATGAGATGACAGAATCAAATCAAAGGATTATGCAAAGTTCTGAACACCACTGAAGAGCATTCAGATCTTTGAACAATGGCTCATTTAGGGCTCTGAACACCCGTCCTTTGAACTAACTGACCATCGTAACAAATGCATCCTATCAAAAAAAGTCATGGCTTAAAAATATTCACGTTTTCTATACATCAGATTCCACAGGTTAGGTTAGGTATGTTGCTTGGGTTCAAACGTTTCAGTTTAGGTTAAAGGATATTGTACGGAGTACCAGAGCAAAGTAACTGATTGGGACACCACCTACGTGAGACCAGTATAGGAGTATGCATCTCCTTCATGGAGATGTAGTTAAAGGTAGTATTATATATAGATTTTAAGGTAGCTAGGGAACCGGGGCCCAAGAGATGGCGCCCAGCCCTGGAGGCATTGGTAAGTGAGTTCAAAAAGGTTATAGCAAGGTCAGGCAGAGAGAGACGAAGCGAACGGGAAATACCTCTGTGTACTTTCTTCTGCCCTCTCCTACCCCCCTGTCCTCTCTTGGACACCAGCGACCTTGTCTGGACACCACATACCTTCCCTGGACACCACAGACCTTGTCTGGACACCACAGACCTTCCCTGGACACCACAGACCTTGTCTGGACACCACAGACCTTCCCTGGACACCACAGACCTTGTCTGGACACCACAGACCTTCCCTGGACACCACAGACCTTGTCTGGACACCACAGACCTTCCCTGGACACCACAGACCTTGTCTGGACACCACAGACCTTCCCTGGACACCACAGACCTTCTCTGGATACCACAGACCTTCTCTGGATACCATAGACCTTCTCTGGACACCATAGACCTTGTCTGGATACCATAGACCTTCTCTGGACACCACAGACCTCTCCTGGACACCACAGACCATCTCTGGACACCACAGACCTCTCCTGGACACCACAGACCTCTCCTGGACACCATAGACCTTGTCTGGACACCATAGACCTTCTCTGGACACCACAGACCTCCTATAGACACCACAGACCTTCTCTGGACACCAAAGACCTTCTCTGGACACCACAGACCTTCTCTGGACACCACAGACCTTCTCTGGACACCACAGACCTTCTCTGGACACTATAGACCTTCCCTGGACACCACAGACCTTTCCTGGACACCACAGACCTTCCCTGGACACCACAGACCTTGTCTGGACACCACAGACCTTCTCTGGACACCACAGACCTTCTCTGGACACCACAGACCTCTCCTGGACACCACAGACCATTTCTGGACACCACAGACCTCTCCTGGACACCACAGACCTCTCCTGGACACCACAGACCTCTCCTGGACACCACAGACCTTGTCTGGACACCACAGACCTCTCCTGGACACCACAGACCTCTCCTGGACACCACAGACCTTGTCTGGACACCACAGACCTTCTCTGGACACCACAGACCTTCTCTGGACACCACAGACCTCTCCTGGACACCACAGACCTTCTCTGGACACCACAGACCTCTCCTGGACACCACAGACCTCTCCTGGACACCACAGACCTCTCCTGGACACCACAGACCTCTCCTGGACACCACAGACCTCTCCCGGACACCACAGACCTCTCCCGGACACCACAGACCTCTCCTGGACACCACAGACCTCTCCTGGACACCACAGACCTCTCCTGGACACCACAGACCTCTCCTGGACACCACAGACCTCTCCTGGACACCACAGACCTCTCCTGGACACCACAGACCTCTCCTGTACACCACAGACCTCTCCTGGACACCACAGACCATCTCTGGACACCACAGACCTCTCCTGGACACCACAGACCTCTCCTGGACACCACAGACCTCTCCTGGACACCACAGACCTCTCCTGGACACCACAGACCTCTCCTGGACACCACAGACCTTGTCTGGACACCACAGACCTCTCCTGGACACCACAGACCTCTCCTGGACACCACAGACCTTGTCTGGACACCACAGACCTTCTCTGGACACCACAGACCTTCTCTGGACACCACAGACCTCTCCTGGACACCACAGACCTTCTCTGGACACCACAGACCTCTCCTGGACACCACAGACCTCTCCTGGACACCACAGACCTCTCCTGGACACCACAGACCTCTCCTGGACACCACAGACCTCTCCCGGACACCACAGACCTCTCCCGGACACCACAGACCTCTCCTGGACACCACAGACCTCTCCTGGACACCACAGACCTCTCCTGGACACCACAGACCTCTCCTGGACACCACAGACCTCTCCTGGACACCACAGACCTCTCCTGGACACCACAGACCTCTCCTGTACACCACAGACCTCTCCTGGACACCACAGACCATCTCTGGACACCACAGACCTCTCCTGGACACCACAGACCTCTCCTGGACACCACAGACCTCTCCTGGACACCACAGACCTCTCCTGGACACCACAGACCTCTCCTGGACACCACAGACCTCTCCTGGACACCACAGACCATCTCTGGACACCACAGACCTCTCCTGGACACCACAGACCTCTCCTGGACACCACAGACCTCTCCTGGACACCACAGACCTCTCCTGGACACCACAGACCTCTCCTGGACACCACAGACCATCTCTGGACACCACAGACCTCTCCTGGACACCACAGACCTCTCCTGGACACCACAGACCTCTCCTGGACACCACAGACCTCTCCTGGACACCACAGACCATCTCTGGACACCACAGACCTCTCCTGGACACCACAGACCTCTCCTGGACACCACAGACCTCTCCTGGACACCACAGACCTCTCCTGGACACCACAGACCTTCTCTGGACACCACAGACCTCTCCTGGACACCACAGACCTCTCCTGGACACCACAGACCTCTTCTGGACACCACAGACCATCTCTGGACACCACAGACCTCTCCTGGACACCACAGACCTCTCCTGGACACCACAGACCTCTCCTGGACACCACAGACCATCTCTGGACACCACAGACCTCTCCTGGACACCACAGACCTCTCCTGGACACCACAGACCTCTCCTGGACACCACAGACCTCTCCTGGACACCACAGACCTCTCCTGGACACCACAGACCATCTCTGGACACCACAGACCTCTCCTGGACACCACAGACCTTCCCTGGACACCACAGACCTCTCCTGGACACCACAGACATCTCCTGGACACCACAGACCTCTCCTGGACACCACAGACCTCTCCTGGACACCACAGTCCTCTCCTGGACACCACAGACCATCTCTGGACACCACAGACCTCTCCTGGACACCACAGACCTTCCCTGGACACCACAGACCTCTCCTGGACACCACAGACCTTCCCTGGACACCACAGACCTCTCCTGGACACCACAGACCTCTCCTGGACACCACAGACCTCTCCTGGACACCACAGACCTCTCCTGGACACCATAGACCTTCCCTGGACACCACAGACCTCTCCTGGACACCACAGACCTCTCCTGGACACCACAGACCTCTCCTGGACACCACAGACCTTCCCTGGACACCACAGACCTCTCCTGGACACCATAGACCTTCCCTGGACACCACAGACCTCTCCTGGACACCACAGACCTCTCCTGGACACTATCACTTGGCTCCCAGTGTCAACTGGTGCACATTTGCCTGGAGGTTATACGGACGATGACGGGGTTGCTGGAAAGTTTGAAAGGTTACTCTTGCTGGGGTGACCGTGGTCCATATCAGCTTCCAGACCTCTGCCCTCTCTCTCTCTCTTAGCTTCCAGACCCTGCCCTCTCTCTCTCTCTCTCAGCTTCCAGACCCTGCCCTCTCTCTCTCCCTCAGCTTCCAGACCCTGCCCTCTCTCTCTCTCTTCCTTAGCTTCCAGACCCCTGCCCTCTCTCTCTCTCTCTTCCTTAGCTTCCAGACCCCTGCCCTCTCTCTCTCTCTTCCTTAGCTTCCAGACCCCTGCCCTCTCTCTCTCTCTTCCTTAGCTTCCAGACCCCTGCCCTCTCTCTCTCTCTTCCTTAGCTTCCAGACCCCTGCCCTCTCTTTCTCTCTCTCAGCTTCCAGACCCTGCCCTCTTTCTCTCTCTCAGCTTCCAGACCCTGCCCTCTCTCTCCCTAAACTTCCAGACCCTGCCCTTTGTTCCACAGGCTCCAGACCCTTGTCATCTTTGCTCTATATAACGCTTTCTCCTCATAATTACTTTCCCCCTATTTGGTAAGGGAAGCCCTTGATAGTTTAATAGTATGAAAGGTCATTGAGCCAATGGCAAGGCTGTATCCACGTTATCACCAATCCAATCACTAGCCAGCAGGTCTAAACGAAATAATTGACAATCGAACAATCACTATTAGTACATATTTTGTACTAACAGAACAAAAAATAATTTTTTTTTAATAATAGTACAAAAATTAGTTAAAATTAGCCTCTGGATGGTGAGTTTAATGTTTTTTTTGCTGCTAGACAAAAACTCTCGGTGTTGATCTGCGCATGCGTCACGTCCTGGTCCGCCAGAAGGCGGGAAGATCCCAACAGGCAGGTGGATCACGTCCGCCTGACTCATCCCTTACCCACGCAGAGAAGAAGACCCATCTAACCTTCATTTGTTAAACAATGTAATCCTTCACTCACCAAAAGGGTTTAACGCCAGCACAGAGTGTAAACAATAGCGCCCGTGAGTATAAACAGAGATCGTGAGTGTATGCGAAGTACAGCTTCCTCATCAGCTTCGCGTTCAAGACCGCCAGATTCACGGATTCCCAAGGGGATTCGACCTTCCTGATTTCAAGTGCTTACATACAATGACTCATTCGCTTAATATGTATATATATATGTATGACCGAAAGGGTAAGATTAATTATTCTAACACGAATCTTTTCAATATTTTCACTGTCGAGGGTAATTGGTTTTTGGGATTAGGTCGTAAGTGGTCTTGGGGGACCAGGTCGTAAGTGGTCTTGGGGGACCAGGTCGTAAGTGGTCTTGGGGGACCAGGTCGTAAGTGGTCTTGGGAGCCAGGTAGTAAGTGGTCTTGGGGGGCCAGGTCGTAAGTGGTCTTGGGGGACCAGGTCGTAAGTGGTCCTAGCGACCAGATCGTACGCGGAAATACCAACTCTTGAGTAAAAACATTACACACGCTAAATCATGATAAGGTTTTCTACAAGGTCTTTTTCTCAGTGTAAATTACCTAAGACAACAACAGTAAATATCTCATGGTTCCTGTTAGTGAATATACGCTTAAGTGTATCCAAGAGATGATGAAGCTATTATACATTCTTCACTTGTTAGAACTGGTCCATTCACTTGAATTGGTTGTTAGAGCTACGGACTTGCTTCTTGCAAGGTCGACGATCCATTATTTAATTGATATATACAAGATTTCATACATTTTTGTAAAGCCACTGACATGCATAGCGTTTCTGGCAGATCTTTAACCCGGGGCCACGAGCTAATACCTCGATTCCGCAGATACGGATATTAAATAGATGATCAAAGTTCGATACCCCACGTTGTAGCGGAAACATCATTTCTACGTTGTCTGGGAGGGGGGGGGGGTGAGGGGAAAGTGGGGGTAGATACCTCACTTGTAGAGACGCACCGACAATGCTATTCGAGGTATGCAGATATCTACATCATATTTAATTGATGGGTTTGTCCGCTAGGGGGCCGGACGGGGAATGGTTGCCGGCTAATGGGAATGAGAGAGAGAGAGAGGTGAGAGATTGGAAAGTGAGAGAGGAGGGAGGGAGAGAGAGAGAGATAGAGAGAGAGAGAGAGAGAGAGAGAGAGAGAGAGAGAGAGAGAGAGAGAGAGAGAGAGAGAGAGAGAGAGAGAGAGAGAGAGAGAGAGAGAGAGAGAAATGGGAACGGGAGAACATAGAAAAATGTGGAACGTTGAAATGGGGGGCTGATTTATTTTAATGGGAATAAACATGATGGAGAAGTAATGGTGATAGAGAAAAGTTTAGAAATGGGAAATAGAGTATGCGTTATATGATAGCAGGCGGGCTATCTACCTTGCTGACTGTGCATTTAGCATAGTGAGAACAGAACAGGAATACGGGAGATGACCCGGTCCTAAGGAATAGGTTCAAGGCGCTTGGGGGTAAGGTAGAAGGGAGGGGCTAGCCAGGAGATGGGTAAAAAGGGATGGGTCAATGGGTAGGGAGGGGGGGGGTAGGGGTAGGGAGGGGGGGGTAGGGGTAGGGAGGGGGGGAGGAGGGGGGAAAGACTACCGGGCAGCATCAGAGGGTCATTGACTCATCTGGAAAGGTCAATGTTCTCTCCCGGTAGGATGCTGAGAGTAAGATGGGGATGCTGCGTCGATGCTGGGTGGATTAGAGCTGAGACAGGGTGGGGGCTGGTGGATTAGGGCTGAGACAGGGTGGGGGCTGGTGGATTAGGGCTGAGACAAGGTAGGGACTGAGTAGATTAGGGCTGAGACAGGCTGGGGACTGAGTAGATTAGAGCTGAGACAAGGTGGGGACTGGGTAGATTAGGGCTGAGACAGGGTGGATTAGAGCTGAGACAGGGTGGATTAGAGCTGAGACAGGGTGGATTAGAGCTGAGACAGGGTGGACTAGAGCTGAGACAGGGTGAATTAGAGCTGAGACAGGGTGGATTAGAGCTGAGACAGGGTGGACTAGAGCTGAGACAGGGTGGACTAGAGCTGAGACAGGGTGGATTAGAGCTGTGACAGGGTGGGGGGCTGGGTGGGGGAGGGGTGTGGAAGAGCAGTGGAGGGTGGGCGGAGACAGACGACCTTCACTACAGACTCCAATACCCACAAGGTCAGGGCGCTGGGGACGTCTGATGCTCCCCCTGATGTTGAGGTAACTTTACCTCCCTTCCCACCCCTTCTCTCACCTTCTCTCACCTTCCTCCTCTCTCCCCCTATCATCTCTCTCTCCCTGTTCCCTTTCTCTCTCTCTCCTCTCATCCGCTAGGCGGTCGACCGTAGGAAACTTTCAAAATTTGCGTCTCTGATATGCTATACAATTTTTTCTGAAGAACAGATTAACTCATAAAGTTCATCAAGGTGTCGTAGCGGGCCGGGGTGAACAGGAGTATGCTCCTGTGAACGTGGATAAAATCATTATACACATTTCAAGATTTATATAGATCAATGTACATTAAAAATATTAAGATAGTAAAACCTTAATTAAATTATATACCAAGTGAAAAACAGTCAAAATATATATATATTAGAAAATAAAACATGAAACGACCCAACGAGGCATTTCAAGAAGATGAGAAGCAGTGCGTCAACCACCTGTCCTAAGGCCAGGCTCGTTGAGGCGGCGGCCGTGCCCCAATACTTACGTATCACTTTTAACGTAAAGTGTATCCAAAATTGGTTGGTTCTCATGTATAAATTAATATTATTACGTACTAAAGTTCTATGTATAGTTAGGAGTAGGTTAGCTTAGGTATTTAGGTTCTGTTGGCGATTTATTGGTGTTTGTAGTACGTGGGTGAAGCATTTACAGCGTTGTGGTTCGAACACAAGTCGCCAGCCGAAGCTCCGAAATGTTCGAAGCTTCGAGAAATGTTCGAATGTCATCAGTTATGAGTCGTTTGTAAATTGTTTTTCATTTGTAAACAGGGAGTTTGGCGGCTAGATTAACGGGCTTTTTGCTCCTGTTGATGAGGACGGACTGTTGTTGATGAGGACTGGCTTTTGTTGATGAGTAGCTTTTGTAAACAGTTGAAATCTGAAGATTCAGATCCGTTCATCTCAGGTCTCAGACTCACGATCGAGACTGACTCGAAGATGTTTCGAAACGAATTAGAAATCAGAAACAGTTAAAAATATCCCTGTGAAGTGATGACCCAATTTCTTCGTGGTGATCCTCTGATATCAAACGATGCAGTGCGTAGTGGACTTAGGGACTCGATGCTCATCAATCATTGAGACCCATTAAGAGCTATTGATGCCCGTGCCTCCTCTTGATTGGCCCAATCTTCACCAACCAATCAATCAACCCAAAGGAGCACATCTGTACGGTAAGTGAAACTGTTTTATTGATAAAATCATCAATTTTTTGCTAATTTTGTTGTGGAATTTGATCTTATATTTCAGCTCTGATGATGGAACATATTAGACGGGCTCACCATAGCCCGTGCTACTTGGAACTTTTTGTTCCAAGTAGCAAATCTTAAACAGCAACTATTCGTATATTCGTCTATACTGTTATAAATATATTTTATGTATATCTTTTCTCGTATACTATAGATACTCAATAGACTGCAATTTACAAGAGGGAAAATCTATCGCTGGATATATGAATCTATTGTTGGACTATTTGTCCCACCATGCATATGCGTCGTTGGTCTATTTGTCCCGCCATGCGCATGCGTCGTTGGACAATGTATCCCGCCATGCGCATGCGTCGTTGGACTATGTATCCCGCCATGCGCATGCATCGTTGGACTATTGTCCCGCCATGCGCATGCTTCGTTGGACTATTTGTCCCACCATGCGCATGCGTCGTTGGACTATTGTACAGCCATGCGCATGCGTCGTTGGACTATTTGTCCCGCCATGCGCATGCGTCGTTGGACTATTTGTCCCGCCATGCGCATGCGTCGTTGGTCTATTTGTCCCGCCATGCGCATGCGTCGTTGGTCTATTTGTCCTGCAATGCGCATGCGTCGTTGGTCTATTTGTCCTGCCATGCGCATGCGTCGTTGGTCTATTTGTCCTGCCATGCGCATGCGTCGTTGGTCTATTTGTCCCGCCATGCGCATGCGTCGTTGGACTATTTGCCCCGTCATGTGCATGCGTCGTTGGTCTATTTGTCCCGTCATGCGCGTGTGTCGTTGGACTATGTATCCCACCATGCGCATGAGTCGTTGGACTATTTGTCCCGTTATGCGCATGCGTCGTTGGACTATGTATCCCACCATGCGCATGCGTCATTGTAACTTGACTGGGCACAAAACTTGTTTATAATTACTGTTCTTTAACGGTAAATTAATTGAAATTTAGGATTTGAAATCTGTTTTTTTATATATAAAATTATACTCGTTTGAGTGTGTAATTACCTAAGTGTAATTACCTAAGTTTCTTTCTTAAATTTCTTAAGTTTCTTTCACCCTATGCCCCCTGTTACCTAGCAGTAAAATAGGTACCTGGGTGTTAGTCAGCTGTCACGGGCTGCTTCCTGGGGGTGGAGGCCTGGTCGAGGACCGGGCCGCGGGGACACTAAAGCCCCGAAATCATCTCAAGATAACCTCAAGATGGTAGAGGGAAAAGACAGGTTCCGTACTTGATCTCATAAAATCCGTGGGGTGAATGCTGTTCAAGCTGCCTTTGGCATGCAGTCATAGGCTCATTGATCCGTCAAAACTGTGTTCTGGTTTTTCCCACTCGGTAAACTCGTTCCTCTCATGCGTGAATACGTTTTGGGGCTCACAATCGCGGGTCCCGGGTTGTGATTCCGGCCATGGGACGATTGGGGATGTTTCCTTTCACCTAATGCACCTATTCTCTTAACGGTAGATAGGTACCCCCTCTGGAGTTAGCCAGCTGTTGTGGGTCGCACCATGTCGAAGGTCCACAAAGTGACTTAGAACTTTTTTTTTTCAAGGCTCCAAGTTCAAACCTAAGTTCAGGCTACCTGTCCCCGCCAACGGGAATCTAATTGCATTCCGCTATGCTTTCCAAACGACCATTAACTTGCAATGACATTTCATTAAAACTTAAGTTGTCTTCCGTGACAAGTTGACTGGCCAAGCTTCAAGTTTCAGGTTCTTATCTAAGTTTTTGTTTCCTGAACTTTCGACTGAAAATTCTTAAGACAGGTTGAACTTTCAGTTGGAATTAATTACTAATCTTTAGTCTTTGTGTAGTTAGGTCGTTAGTGTGATGTAATTATGTGAGTATGGGGAGCTTACCTCACTACTTTGGGGAGCCAATAGGGAGCTTACCTTACTACTTTGGGGAGCCAATAGGGAGCTTACCTCACTACTTTGGGGAGCCAATAGGGAGCTTACCTCACTACTTTGGGGAGCCAATAGGGAGCTTACCTCACTACTTTGGGGAGCCAATAGGGAGCTTACTTCACTACTTTGGGGAGCCAATAGGGAGCTTACCTCACTACTTTGGGGAGCCAATAGGGAGCTTACTTCACTTAATTGACAGTTGAGAGGCGGGACCAAAGAGCCAAAGCCCAACCCCTTACAAGCTCAACTAGGTTATCTTGAGGATTATCTTGAGATGATTTCGGGGCTTTAGTGTCCCCGCGGTCCGGTCCTCGATCAGGCCTCCACCCCCAGGAAGCAGCCCGTGACAGCTGACTAACACCCAGGTACCTATTTTACTGCTAGGTAACAGGGGCATAGGGCGAAACAAACTCTGCCCATTGTTTCTCGCCGGCGCTCGGGATTGAACCCAGGACCACAGGATCACAAGTCCAGCGTGCTGTCCGCTCGGCCGACCGGCTCCCTTGTGAGTACAACTAGGTGATCACGTGACCACAAGAGCGGAAATTCATATATATTTTGTGATTAAAGAATTTCCTACTGTAGAGGCGCAGTTCCTGGCTGTACGACCCATCAAACGTTTACGCAGCCTCTTACGAAACCGCTACATCTTTCCTCCATCATGGTAGGGGTTGTTTTGTATATTAAGGTGTTTACGTGCTTGCAAACTACACAACTACTGGTTGCTGTGGTTGTAAACAACCTGGTAGTACTTCGGTGTTTATAAATTGCTTAATATATGTAAACACAGTTGAGTGTAAACAGAGGGAAGATGTACAGGTTTCGTAGGTGGCCACTGGTGAATAATCCACCATTAATCCAATAATAATCCACCAGTAATCCATAAATAACCCTATAATCCACCATTAATCCAATAATCCACCATTAATCCAATAATAATCCACCATTAATCCACCAATAATCCATCATTACGTCTATGTGACGTAGCCCTCAGTGCTCAGTACCAACCCGTCTTTTGGTCTAATGCGTCTCATTACGTCAACTACTAATCGATTCCGTCAAAAAACCGACGTATTAGCAAACAGGAGGGATTGGAGAGACATGTCAGGCAGGGCCCAAGAGCTAGAACCGTCCAATTCTACAAATTCTCGTAATTCTGCTAAGGAATATTTTTTCCTAATGCAGCTCTGACGTCACCGGCTACAAAAACGCCTCCGGATTGTCCCGTCTTGCTGCTCGGCGACTATCAGAAACGCTTCTTCGGCTTACAGGGGGAAGCGGAAGTCACCAAGCATTTACGCAATTATTTACGAAACCGGTGCATCTTTTTTTCACTTACGGCAGCTTTGTTAAATATATAAAGCTGTTTTATGAGCTCCGAAGACCTGAGAAGTTGTTTATAAAAACGATAAGTTTGTCTTGTGAGGTTTTCATTCTTGTAAATTTTTTGTAAATGTAAACAAAGCCTCCATGATTGAGAAATGATGTATGGATTTCGTAATTGGTTGTGTAAATTGAGATATATACAAGAGTTGTTACATTCTTGTACAGCCACTAGTACGCGTAGCGTTTCGGGCAAGTCCTTAATCCTATGGTCCCTGGAATACGATCCCCTGCCGCGAAGAATCGTTTTTTCATCCAAGTACACATTTTACTGTTGCGTTAAACAGAGGCTACAGTTAAGGAATTGCGCCCAGTAAATCCTCCCCGGCCAGGATACGAACCCATGACATAGCGCTCACGGAACGCCAGGCGAGTGTCTTACCACTACACCACGGAGACTGTAAATGATTGATAGATCCTTCCTATGGTAAATGTTTCGATTGTATAGCCTCCGTGGTTAAAAAAAAGGAGAAATAGAGATTAAAAAAGCGAAAGGATTGACTAAAGAGAAAAGAACACCCGATAATATAAGAATTAGGGAAACAGCAGAACACACAGAGATCACACTAACGTGATACATCAAATGAACAAATCCACAAGGGCCGTGACGAGGATTCGAACCTGCGTCCGGGAGCATCCCAGACACTGCCTTAATCGACTGAGCTACGACAGGGTTAAAAAATAGTTGAAACCTTGAAAAAAACCCTTGAAACCTGAAAAAAATAGAGTTGAAGAGTTTTGATTTGTTGAAACAGCAGAGGGCCTATTGGCATATGGTAGGCAGCTTCTATTTCTATCTATCCAAACTTAGGATAAGGATAAACTCTCAGTTTATATACACCGATATATGAGATATATCTCTGTGTATAGTCCTTGTATATTTTATTGCTAACGCTTCTAGATATAAAACCCGGTATCATCTTGGCTTTATTTACGATAGTCATGTAATAATTCCTTGTGGATGTGAGGCGTCTTTACTAATAATGATTCGGTATTCTTCGAATTCCACAATGTCAATATTGTCTGCCTTGGCTGTTGTTGATGTTATAGATTCAGCTACTCGGAACAAGTAGCACGGGCTATGGTGAGCCCGTAACTTCCCTGGCACAGGAGCGGGGCAAGTAGCACGGGCTATGGTGAGCCCGTAGTGGACTTACCTGGCACAGGAGCGGGGCAAGTAGCACGGGCTATGGTGAGCCCGTAACTTCCCTGGCACAGGAGCGGGGCAAGTAGCACGGGCTATGGCGAGCCCGTAGTGGACTTACCTGGCACAGGAGCGGGGCAAGTAGCACGGGCTATGGTGAGCCCGTAGTGGACTTACCTGGCACAGGAGCGGGGCAAGTAGCACGGGCTATGGTGAGCCCGTAGTGGACTTACCTGGCACAGGAGCGGGGCAAGTAGCACGGGCTATGGTGAGCCCGTAGTGGACTTACCTGGCACAGGAGCGGGGCAAGACTCCTCCATTTTAGGAGTCTAAATTGTTTTTCTTAAACAATTTTTTCAACTCGTAATTTGTATAGGAGTCTAAATTGTTTTTTGGTAATAATTTTAAGTCTTGTGAATTAAATTTCCGCCATGTTTTTATATTTTCTCAAAATTTCAATGAGATTTAACTTTATAGACGTCTTCTGTGTCCGTTGTAATAAGTGAGTCCTTAATAAATAATAGCCCTTAAATAAAGACCTGGGTAAATACTGGTTCAGTAACAGGGTTGTTGATTTGTGGAACCAATTACTGCGTAACGTGGTGGAGGTGGGGTCCCTCGATTGTTTCAAGCGTGGGTTGGACAAGTATATGAGTGGGATTGGGTGGTTATAGATAGGAGCTGCCTCGTATGGGCCAATAGGCCTTCTGCAGTTACCTTTGTTCTTATGTTCTTAATTACCTTGAGATAACCCCAACTCAGGTACCCTGAGCCTCTTCCTTTCTTGCAAGTCTCCTATGAGGCGTTGCAAGACAGGCCTGTCAGAGGTCAAGCTGTACAATGTCACTGTCATTGACATGACTGTGACACGTCTTGACATGTTTTGACATTCTAGAAGGGATACCCCGAGGTGCTCAGATTGAGCTCGTAAGGTGTCACCATTCTGAGAGTCCCCAGAGTGCAAATCTGCCACTAGGGGTCGACCCTCACCATCCTATGACCGTTCCCTCCCACTCACCAGTCATCCTGCAAGGTTTTCGCGAGGGGTAGCCCAAGGCAGTGTATAACGGGTCTGTGATCGACTGAAAATACTCTATGGACTCGGTTCAAACATTTCAGCCTTAATGAAGGGGAACATAGGGGCCATCAACCATTAAACTTCAGGGGACGATCCTACGAATCTATCTCTGGTACCAGTATACTGGTAATTTGTAACTACCTTGTGCTGGTTCCGGGGAATCAACGTCCCCGCGGCCCGGTCTCTGACCAGGCCTGCTGGTTGGTGGTCTGATCAACCAGGCTGTTAGACGCAGCTGCTCGCAATCGGACGTTAAACCTCTTCAAGTCACGCTAAGAGGGAACAAATTTCCATTTTCTATAAATCGTCTTTGATAGGGGGTTGTTAAGTATTGACACGTTTCTGTATAAACAATACAGTTGTATTTTTGATGTAGTGACAAATCGTCTTAATGTATCACACAAGAATACAACAATATAGTTATCCAACCCGGTAGTGAATATGAGAGGTAGGCCTATATTTAAGACGGAAGTGGAGATGAGGGGGGGGGGAAGGGTTAGGCCTACTTAAAACCGGTTATTAGGTAAGAGTGGAGGTTGTGTAGTAGCCCATGTTGGGGTGTGCTGAGTGTATGAGTACTTTGCGTAGCCCACTAGTACACTGGTTGAGAGTGGTCTTAAATGCTACCACCACAACCACTACCACCACCACTACCACCACCACTACCACCACTACAACACCACATAACCTACACATGTTACACACCTGCACACAGAGCATATACACATTTAAACACATAAGCAGTTGATTGACAGTTGAGAGGCGGGACCAAAGAGCCAAAGCTCAACCCCCGGCAAGCACAAATAAGTGAGTACAACACCTAATCTGAGACCAGACTGAGACTTCACCAATACTCATTAACCCTTTACACAACCATTACGAAACCGGTACATCTTCCCTCAATAATAATAGCTCTGTTTACATATAAACAATTTATGAACACCGAGGCACTTCGACGTTGTTTACAACAATAACAACTTTGGGTTGTGAAGTTTCCAAGCACTTTATCTCTTTCATAAATGTAAACAAAGCCGCCATGATCGAGTAAAGATTTACAGATTTTCGTAAATAGTTGTGTAAATATTTGATAAATCCTGTGGAAGAAGTTTGTTTCAGAGGTCATTGTGTCTCCTATGAGTCAATGTATTGGACAGGACTGTAGACTTATTCCTCTCATCTTAGTTGACCAGACCACACACTAGAAGGTGAAGGGACGACGACGACGACGTTTCGGTCCGTCCTGGACCATTCTCAAGTCGACAATCGACTTAAGAATGGTCCAGGACGTACCGAAACGTCGTCGTCCCTTCACCTTCTGGTGTGTGGTCTGGTCAACATACTTCAACCACGTTATTGTGACTTTCCGCTTAGCATCTGATTCTATGCACCACGGGAGAGTAGGTATTAAATTGTTTATAGGACCATGGTGAATTAATAGGACTTGCTCCACTTTTCGCGTAGGATCGGCGTGTTATCTACGTCGCTCCTGTCTATCCTGTCCCTTTAACTCCTATCCACACGACCTGGAGGGGTCCTATCCAGAGTAGGGTCGTTGAAGACGAGCAGGGGATTGTGTGGGATAGGTAACGGGGTCACAGTGGACAGTGAAAGTCCCCCCCCCCCGTGTAGAACAGCGCATAACGCATACTGTATGCCAACGCTAACAGCTTCCTTGCTCAAGGCTAACATCAGTCACCAAAGGTAAACGACTTTCCTCTTCCTGCGGCAGCGGACTGGAAGGCAACAGGGAACAGTGTGTGTGTGTGTGTGTGTGTGTGTGTGTGTGTGTGTGTGTGTGTGTGTGTGTGTGTGTGTGTGTGTGTGTGTGTTGGGAAGAGTTCCGTCACAGGCAACAGGAGTAGCCAGCAAAAACAGGAGCAACAGATTAAGCAACGACAACAGTGACCACTAGCATGGGTAGCCAAGCAGGTGGTCGTATAACGGGTCAATGGTGGTGAATTGTGGTAGCTTGGGTGAAAGTACACCAGAAGCAGCAGGAGCAGGAGCAGGAGCAGGAGCAGCAGCAGCAGCAGCAGCAGCAGCAGGAGCAGCAGCAGCAGCAGCAGCAGCAGCAGGGGCAGAATGAAACAGCCTTCTAGACCCATAACCCTCTATGCATACAAATAGGACATTCCTACTTCACTAAATCTAATGTATCTTCTCTGTGATACAGAGTGAATGTGTCATCCTCCCTCCCCCTCCTCCCCCCCCCCCCCCTGTTGGCTACACGAGAGGTGATGCTTAAAGATGTTCCACTGAAGATGTTGTCATCAATGTTGATGATTTTGGGCAGGAGGGGATGTTTATTTTTTGCAGTGGCTGTGAGGGCCAGATGTTGTGTTGATGGCCACAGCTGATTGCTTCGGGTCTTTGATGCATAGTTCCCGTTTTCCGTGATTGGTTTCCCCGGTCGGTTAATGTTATATGAAGAGGTCAGATGTGGTCTAATGTTTGGGTTGACTGGAGTTAGTCTCTTTGTGTCACCCGGAACTGACCAGGATTCGTTCGAGCCTTCTAAATAGAAAAAGACTCCCAACGTCTGTGTATTCTTCTGGAATTTGGTTAAAAAAAGTCTTCTGGGTCCAATATGTAACCTATGTTAGACCCACTCTTGCATATGCAGCCACAGCATGGAACCTCCACCTAGATAGCGTCTCTCTGAAACATAAGAGGAAGTTAGAAAAGAGCTTAGATATGCAACGGGGCGTTTTTATACCCAACACACACACACACACACACACACACACACACACACACACACACACACACACACACACACACACACACACACATATACACACACACACACACACACACACACACACACACAATCACACACATGTCAATGTTTGCAGATGACGCAAAATTAATGAGAAGAGTTGTGACAGACGAGGATTGTAGGATCCTCCAAGAGGACTTAAACAGGCTGCAGAGATGGTCAGAGAAATGGCTACTGGAGTTTAACACCAGTAAATGTAAAGTTATGGAAATGGGATCAGGTGACAGGAGACCAAAGGGACAGTACACAATGAAGGGGAACAGCCTACCTGTAACGATTCGAGAAAGAGACCTGGGAGTGGATGTGACACCTAATCTAACTCCTGAGGCACATATAAATAGGATAACGACAGCAGCGTACTCTACACTGGCGAAAATTAGAACTTCATTCAGAAACCTAAATGAGGAAGCTTTTAGGGCGCTTTACACTGCCTACGTGAGACCCGTCTTAGAGTATGCCGCGCCATCATGGAGCCCCCACCTGAAGAAACACATAAAGAAACTGGAGAAGGTTCAGAGGTTTGCGACGAGGCTTGTCCCAGAGCTACGAGGGATGGGATATGAAGAGCGGCTGAAGGAACTGAACCTTACGACACTAGAGAAAAGAAGGGAGAGAGGAGATATGATAGGGACATATAAAATACTCAGGGGAATTGACAAAGTGGAAATAGATCAAATGTTCACACGTAATAATAACAGAACGAGGGGACATGGGTGGAAACTGGAAACTCAGATGAGTCACAGAGATGTTAGGAAGTTTTCTTTTAGCGTGAGAGTAGTAGAAAAATGGAATGCACTTGGGGAACAGGTTGTGGAAGCAAATACTATTCATACTTTTAAAACTAGGTATGATAGGGAAATGGGACAGGAGTCATTGCTGTAAACAACCGATAGCTAGAAAGGCGGGATCCAAGAGTCAATGCTCGATCCTGCAAGCACATATAGGTGAGTACATATAGGTGAGTACACACATACACACACACAAGGGACACACGCATAAGGGGACACAGGTGGAAATTGAGTGCCCAAATGAGCCACAGAGATATTAGAAAGAACTTTTTTAGTGTCAGAGTGGTTGACAAATGGAATGCACTAGGCAGTGATGTGGTGGAGGCTGACTCCATACACAGTTTCAAGTGTAGATATGATAGAGCCCAATAGGCTCAGGTACCTGTACACCTGTTGATTGACGGTTGAGAGGCGGGACCAAAGAGCCAGAGCTCAACCCCTGCAAACACAATTAGATGAGTACACACACACACACACACACACACACACACACACACACACACACACACACACACACACACACACGACATAAACAAGATGAAAACAGAGACATTGAACACAGTCGCACAACGCGAGGGTATAGACAACAAACTAGAAAGCCACAAGGCGTGTCCCATGAGCTAAAGCTCGCACTGAAGCCCCAACCAGGTAATCACCTCTAGCACAAATGAAAATGGAGTGTTGATAGAGGAATAAGTAGTATTGACTCACAACAATCTTCAATCTCGCGGCATTTGGTTCAATACCCCCACTCAGGTCAGAGGATTCGCCAGCCATTTAAGCAACCTTTTACGAAACCCGTACATCTTGGGTTACGAAGTTTCTAAGGTCGTAAACCGTTTGATAAATATAAATAAAGCCGCTATGATTAAGGAAAGATGCACAGGTTTCGTAAGTGGTTGAGTAAATGCTCAATTCCTGGTCCAGGTCAGAGGCCAAGCGCTTGTCAACCAATTATGGGACATTGACCTTACATTAGAGGTTGATATTCCACTTTCCGAAGCGATTGGGCGGCCTGGCGACGCTAATGACAATGTTTTAATAATTAAATGTCGTCTTGAATATATTATCATCAATATCTTGTCATCAATCTTAATTGTGTAAGTTGTGATGGTCCGATACTTTGGCCTCCTGGTGGTGTGATGCCCAACCACTTGGGCTGGACGGTAGAGCGACGGTCTCGCTTCATGCAGGTCAGCGTTCAATCCCCCGACCGTCCACAAGTGGTTGGGGCACCATTCCTTTCCCCCCGTCCCATCCCAAATCCTTATCCTGACCTATTTCAAGTGCTATATAGTCGTAATGGCTTGGCACTTTCCTCTGATAATTCCATTCCTGGTGTGTGTGTGTGTGTGTGTGTGTGTGTGTGTGTGTGATGTCACTGAAGAGGGTCTTCCTGACATCATTGACCTAGAAAATATCTGTGACATCGATGCCCTAGATAATGTCTCTCTGACATCACTGACTTTGCACTTCACTTTCTCATCATATGAAGCTTTGAGTATCAACACTTTACGAAGCTTCGAATAACAATATTATTTCTATACAAAATGTTAAGATAAATTAACTCTCATATTACCTAAACACCTATGCAGTATACATACACAATGTTTATTGTATATTGATTTATTTTAAATACAATATGAGTAGATTTATCTTCTGTGTATGAATAATATGATTCGAAGCTTTGTTAAGGAATCATGTGAACAGCTTTTTGTTTTTAATTATTTTTTAGAAGGGCAACAGTATTAGGCTCAAGGCTTGCGTTTGAGCCGGTTGTGAGGACCAGTCTCTATCTGGCGACACTTGGAGCCAAGGCTTCGAATCCCTTCAGGCTAGACATGTTGGACACTGACTTGAAGTTCTTCAAATACCAAACTTGCCTCCCACTGACCGGTAGTCACTCAAAGACCAAGTTCTAGCTCAAGGAGAGGGGGGTTGAGAGGACCAGTTGATACTGGGTGACATTTGGTGTCCAGGCTTCGAACCCCTTTCTGACTGTGCGTGTTGGATACTGACTCAGTTTCAGGTTTGGCGAAGTCTCGGAGCTCAACGTAGAACGAGTCTAATCTCTCTTCCTGCGAACTAAATATCAAATTCAGTCTCAAATCAAGGCCATTTCTTCTCCACAGCCGTCCTCATAAATAAGGGCCAAGTGCGTGTTAATTCAGCCGCCAAAGCGACCGTATTTAATAAGGAAAATCGTATTACACGCGACTCACAACTGATGCCGCTTCGACCTTTCTCGAACAGTGCTTCGCTGACGACTTCTGTTCGAATCCCGTCTCTCCCTAAACGCTTCACCCACATTTAAATGCAAATAATTGCCAACAGAACCTAAGCCAAAGTATAAATAGAACTCTAAAATATATTTATTTATATATTATAAAACTTATTTTAAGTATATAATACCTTTCAAATTGATGAGTGTCCTTGGAGGTCTACTGTCGTTTTAACTGACTTTCTGGCGGACAGGTTGCAGTTTAATGCAGTTTTGTTGCATAGATTATATACTTGTGTTGCAAAACTGAAGCTGTTTTGGATCAAATGAACAAATCCACAAGGGCCGTGACGAGGATTCGAACCTGCGTTCGGGAGCATCCCAGACACTGCCTTAATCGACTGAGCTACGACAGTCTGTTTTGGATAATTTAGAGGTAACATAATAGATCTGGAATCTATTGGCATTTGTAAGACACGTAAGAATGTTTTCGGGTGGATAGCAATAGAAGCTGCCTCGCTTAGATCAATATAGGTCTTCTGAAGTTATCCTAATTCTTATAGTCTTACCACATAACAAAATTGACATGGGATCCCTGGATTGTTTCAAGATTAGGTTAGATCAGCCCAGCGTCCTGAAATGAAAGAACTTGTAGTAACTATTTAGTCGGAGGTATCAATATGTAGTGATGGACCACCAGGAAGTACCAATATATAGTGATGGACCACCAGAAAGTACCAATATTTAGTAATGGACCACCAGGAAGTACCAATATGTAGTCATGGACCACCAGGAAGTACCAATATGTAGTGATGGACCACCAGAAAGTACCAATATATAGTGATGGACCACCAGGAAGTACCAATATATAGTGATGGACCACCAGGAAGTACCAATATATAGTGATGGACCACCAGGAAGTACCAATATATAGTGATGGACCACCAGGAAGTACCAATATATAGTGATGGACCACCAGGAAGTACCAATATGTTGTGATGGACCAGAGAAAATAAAACAGGTTGAACTCATTACGTCATCGTAGAAGAATGCCGAAATCGTTGCTATGCCAACCTTAAAATACATATGTTTACCTGTATTTTGCCTGCACTGGTTTTCGAGAGTTCCACAAGCCTTCTGGGGGAAGGGGGTTGAGTGAATGTTCTCGACTACAACTGCTACATACAAATGATGATGCATTTTAGTAGATATAATCTCAAGATGACCTCAGCATCTTACTGAGATTCCTTGAATGTTTATGGAGGAGGATGCTGACCTCATGTAGTATGTTGACATCACGGGGTATGTTGACATCACGGGGTATGTTGACATCACGGGGTATGTTGACATCACGGGGTATGTTGACATCACGTATTATCATCTAGTGTTATGTTGACATCACATACAATGTTGATATCATGTTCAGTGTTGCCATCCTGTGCAATGATAACTGATTCTGGATGTGCTTTTAAAATCGGGTGAAGGAACGCCTGGAAACCCAACTGGAAAGTCATGGAACAGACGCGCTGCGCATATCAAGCCTCAGCTGAGCCGCCCGAGTGAAGAGGCAGCAGTAATCGGTGGTGTTGGACGAGGGAAGGCCACTGATACCCCAAGGGAAAGGTCTCATATCATGGAACGGGGGTCTGGAAAGGATGGGTTAAGGGAGGATGAGAAGGTTGGGCAGTACGGCATGAAGCAGCTCTGAAATTAGGTGGAAATTATAATCTTTGAAGCCAACATGAATGACAATGTTTGGCATTGGAAGACGGACTGTTGCAAAAACCTTTCACTGAGTGGATGATGGACTGTTTAGACGTGATTTAGCGGCGTGTTATTTCCTGGAAGATGGGGGCTCTTACTGGGAAAGATCGCGGGGTGTTACTTGGAAACTCTGACCGCGTTTCCTGGAAGATTTGGGTTCTGTTTCTTTGAAGAATTATATCCTGTTATCTGGAGGCCTCAAACACGCAGCTGGTGTTCACTTGAGTTCGTCAATCGCCAGATCAATTTAGCCTTCATAAGATTTACATTACAAATAACATTACAAACCGAAGGTGGAACTGATGTCCAATGAACACGTTGTTCATGGCTTACATCGTATATCCAGAGAACAGAAGAACAAGGGAACACGGCACACACAGAGATCACACTAACGTGATGCATCAAATGAACAAATCCACAATCACGGCCCTTGTGGATTTGTTCAAGGGAACACGGCACACACAGAGATCACACTAACGTGATTGATCAAATGAACAAATCCACAATCACGGCCCTTGTGGATTTGTTCAAGGGAACACGGCCACTAAGCACCTGAAAGAAAGTTGCTTCAAGAACACTGTGTTATGGTAGTTTCTGGAAGGCTCAGTTCAGGTTATCGAAGGATTGAATCGATAGTTAGATATAGCATTTATTCTTAGTACGAGTCTACGACATTTCTGTTTACAAAATATATTCAGAAGGTGAGTTTTTGCCTCTATGGTCTGTTTGGAGGCCTATTGCATCTCTCTGACATTTCTCTGCTTTCTGGGGCTAAGCTTATAGGCCTATCTTAGGCTTATAAGGGAAGCCGATCGGCCGAGCGGACAGCACGCTGGACTTGTGATCCTGTGGTCCTGGGTTCGATCCCAGGCGCCGGCGAGAAACATTGGGCAGAGTTTCTTTCACCCTATGCCCCTGTTACCTAGCAGTAAATAGGTACCTGGGTGTTAGTCAGCTGTCACGGGCTGCTTTCTGGGGGTGGAGGCATGGTCGAGGACCGGGCCGCGGGGACACTAAGCCCCGAAATCATCTCAAGATAACCTCAAGATAACTATCAACCGCTGGAGGCTTATTAAATCGATCATAATAGTTTAGTAATCAATCAGCAAGTATACTTTAGTCCTGAATATAGGTCAGGGTTAGAGTGAACCCTGTGTATATATAAGAAGCTGGGTAGACTATTATACTTACGGGCTATTCATGCCCGTGCCACCTCTTGGGTGGTTTAATCTTTATCAATCAATCAGGGGCCAGATTCATGAAGCAGTTAAGCACTTACGAACGTGTACATCTTTCCTCAATCTTTGACGGCTTTGGCTACATTTATTAAACAGTTTACAAGCATGAAAACTTGCCAATCAACTGTTGGTATTGTTATAAACAGCCTCCTGGTGCTTCCGAGCTCATTAACTGTTTAATAATTGTAAACAAAGCCGTCAAAGATTGAGAAAAGATGGACAGGTTCGTAAGTGCTTGCGTAACTGCTTCGTGAATCTGGCCCCAGGTTCGTAAGTGCTTGCGTAACTGCTTCGTGAACCTGGCCCCAGGTTCGTAAGTGCTTGCGTAACTGCTTCGTGAACCTGGCCCCAGGTTCGTAAGTGCTTGCGTAACTGCTTTGTGAACCTGGCCCCAGGTTCGTAAGTGCTTGCGTAACTGCTTCGTGAACCTGGCCCCAGGTTCGTAAGTGCTTGCGTAACTGCTTCGTGAACCTGGCCCCAGGTTCGTAAGTGCTTGCGTAACTGCTTCGTGAACCTGGCCCCAGGTTCGTAAGTGCTTGCGTAACTGCTTCATGAATCTGCCCCAGGTTCGTAAGTGCTTGCGTAACTGCTTTGTGAACCTGGCCCCAGGTTCGTAAGTGCTTGCGTAACTGCTTCGTGAACCTGGCCCCAGGTTCGTAAGTGCTTGCGTAACTGCTTCGTGAACCTGGCCCCAGGTTCGTAAGTGCTTGCGTAACTGCTTCATGAATCTGGCCCCAGGTTCGTAAGTGCTTGCGTAACTGCTTCATGAATCTGGCCCCAGGTTCGTAAGTGCTTGCGTAACTGCTTCATGAACCTGGCCCCAGGTTCGTAAGTGGTTGCGTAACTGCTTCGTGAATCTGGCCCCAGGTTCGTAAGTGCTTGCGTAACTGCTTCGTGAATCTGGCGCCAGACTATTATAGTCCCTTAGAGACTCCTGCTCCTTCAGTGAGTTCTATTTGGTTTTCCTGTGTTGGCGTCCCGCTCGGCTAGCTACTGAGCCTCCCCAGAGTGCAACCCTACAACAGTTGCCTAGCTCCTGGGCCCCAATCGTCTCTATCCTGCCCAGGAACTGATCCGGGACTCTATGTTGTGACCTGCAAACGTGGACTACTGCGCTACAGGACCCTCCTATAGGTTCATGTCTGACCTTGAACATCTAAAACTTAATATCGTCCACGACGCTCACACCTGTACTGAGGAATCCAATCCAATTTGTATGGAAAGACTTTAATTGATACCTGGTTGATACCTGGTTGATACCTGGTTGATACCTGGTTGATACCTGGTTGATACCTGGTTGATACCTGGTTGATGGGGTTCTGGGAGTTCTTCTACTGCCCAAGCCCGGCCCGAGGCCAGGCTTGACTTGTGAGAGTTTGGTCCACCAGGCTGTTGCTTGGAGCGGCCCGCAGGCCCACATATACCTGCTTGATGGGGTTCTGGGAGTTCTTCTACTGCCCAAGCCCGGCCCGAGGCCAGGCTTGACTTGTGAGAGTTTGGTCCACCAGGCTGTTGCTTGGAGCGGCCCGCAGGCCCACATATACCTGGTTGATGGGGTTCTGGGAGTTCTTCTACTGCCCAAGCCCGGCCGAGGCCAGGCTTGACTTGTGAGAGGTTGGTCCACTAGGCTGTTGCTTGGAGCGGCCCGCAGGCCCACATATACCTGGTTAATGGGGTTCTGGGAGTTCTTCTACTCCCCAAGCCCGGCCCGAGGCCAGGCTTGACTTGTGAGAGTTTGGTCCACCAGGCTGTTGCTTGGAGCGGCCCGCAGGCCCACATACCCACCACAGCCCGGTTGGTCCGGCACTCCTTGGAGGAATAAATCTAGTTTCCTCTTGAAGATGTCCACGGTTGTTCCGGCAATATTTCTTATGTTCGCTGGGAGGGTGTTGAACAACCGCGGACCTCTGATGTTTATACAGTGTTCTCTGATTGTGCCTATGGCACCCCTGCTCTTCACTGGTTCTATAGGTAGTTAATAATTACGAGGCTAAATTAATAAGTAATAATTAGGTAATAGGTATTAATTACGGTTTTTTTCTTCGCTTTGATCAATTTTAACGCGCACATGTTAAACTTGAATTAGTTCTTGCATGATCGAACCTGCGCATACAACCGCTTTTTCGAAAGGTTTCTGGGCGTGTCTTCGACCTTTAAGACAACTTTGCCACAACAATAGTGATATTTTCAACCCACTCCTGTTTACAAGTATTATCTCCCCCATAAACATAACCACAACATTGCAGCAACATTATAATGTTCCTGCAATGTTCCTAAAAACGTTAAAACAATGTATGGCGTTATTGTGTTTGTTTGCTTGTAAAAAAAAAAGTTGTTTACGATAAATTCGTCAGCAACAGTGTATTGTAGGAAAATACATGATTTATTTCTCGTTGAATGAGTACTCATGTCGTCTACAATAACCTCCCAATCTCTTCACTCACCTCAGAGTACTGTATTTTGTGGGTAAAAAACTAAATTTCACATGTTTCATAATACATTTATTGAAAGTGAAGTTTAAATGGTTTTGTAGAGGGAGAAATATGAATCTTCGCAGCGAGTCTCAAAGGTCAATTTTTGAACAATTTGTGCTATCGAAACGAGTGTTTTTTTATGTCTGGAGGAGCCGGGAGGATGGGTTAATGTCATGGTAAAGAGGTGGGCAGGGATAGGAAGGGATAGGGAGAGAAAAGGGATAATAGAAAGCGAACGAGGAGAGACTGGCAGAAGAGAAAGGGCTCAATGATCACCATATTCTTTTCCACACGGGAGACATCTCCCGTCACGCAGGGTGCAGTTGCGCCTCCACAGATCCCCTTTCCGGACGACCAGAACGCCTTCTAGCACCACCACCACCGACTACTACCCAAAAGGGACCTAACCTAACCCTTCCGGACGACCAGAACGCCTTCTAGCACCACCACCACCGACTACTACCCAAAAGGGACCTAACCTAACCCTTCCGGACGACCAGAACGCCTTCTAGCACCACCACCACCGACTACCACCCAAAAGGGACCTAACCTAACCCTTTCGGACGACCAGAACGCCTTCTAGCACCACCACCACCAACTACTACCCAAAAGGGACCTAATCTAACCCTTCCGGACGACCAGAACGCCTTCTAACACCACCACCACCAACTACTACCCAAAAGGGACCTAATCTAACCCTTTCGGACGACCAGAACGCCTTCTAGCACCACCACCACCACCAACTACTACCCAAAAGGGACCTAATCTAACCCTTCCGGACGACCAGAACGCCTTCTAGCACCACCACCACCAACTACCACCCAAAAGGGACCTAACCTAACCAACTTTCGGACGACCAGAACGCCTTCTAGCACCACCACCACCAACTACCACCCAAAAGGGACCTAACCTAACCCCCTTCCGGACGTCCAGAACGCCTTCTAGCACCACCACCACCCAACAAGGACCTCAAACTCATCTGTCCCAGAATGCAAATATGAGAAATATGGGGGTCGTGAATGATGTCAATTTGTTTTTGATGTGATTTGAGTGGAAATTTATTTTCAATTCTTTGGTTCGTTCATATTTGGGCTTCACTTAAGGTATAACAAGAGGGAATTTGGGTTTACCTCAAGGTAAACCTGTGAATGGTATACCTTCAAAGTTGCTTGTCACGTGTTTCTCCATGTGTAAACTTGTGTGTAAACCGAGACGTTATCATAACCACTTCTATTTTTATATTGAAACGACGTTTTAAACGTTTTAAAAAACGTTTTTAAAACGTTTTTACCTGTTACAGTTTACAGTTACATTGCCTGTTTGTTAGGACATAAAGAAAGCTCCATAGAATGATCGAACTAGCAAATATCTCATGAATCCCCAACGTCAGCGTCTTTTCTATCGTGACTCGATCCTAAATAGCTGCTTCCCTGATAAGGATAAGGCAATCGTGCCTTTCTGCAAGATGCAAGCATTCTGGGGTTGCATACTCAGCGAGGCTTTGCCTGGTGTAGTTATTTTGAAACGTAGGACCAGTTTAACTTTCTCGAGACCAGTTTTGTCAAGCGGCTGGTTCTTGCATATCGTCGACATCTTGGGCAAGGTTGGAGAGGTCCCCGTCAAGGCTTCTAAGATGGTAAACATCCTGGGGGAGGATAGAGAGGTTCCGTCAAGGCTTCTAACATCGTAAACATCCTAGGGGAGGATGGAGAGGTTCCGTCAAGGCTTCTAACATCATCAACATCCTGGGGGAGGATGGAGAGGTTCCGTCAAGGCTTCTAACATCATCAACATCCTGGGGGAGGATAGAGAGGTTCCGTCAAGGCTTCTAACATCATCAACATCCTGGGGGAGGATGGAGAGGTTCCGTCAAGGATTCTAACATCATCAACATCCTGGGGGAGGATGGAGAGGTTCCGTCAAGGCTTCTAACATCATCAACATCCTGGGGGAGGATGGAGAGGTTCCGTCAAGGCTTCTAACATCATCAACATCCTGGGGGAGGATAGAGAGGTTCCGTCAAGGCTTCTAACATCGTAAACATCCTAGGGGAGGATGGAGAGGTTCCGTCAAGACTTCTAACATCTTAAACATCCTGGGGGAGGATGGAGAGGTTCCGTCAAGGCTTCTAACATCATCAACATCCTGGACAAAGAAGCTAACCAAACCATCAAAGCTCTTAACATTAACTACAAACCATAAACAACATCTAACTCACCAGTTAATCCCCCTAAACATCCCGGATTTAACACCATGGATACGACTCATCCCACACAAGCTCCCCAGAATTAACACATTCACCAAACCAAGTTATTAACAAGCCCAATTTTGCAACATATATAGTGTTTCCGGTCACCAAGATTGTGTTGCTTAAGAACGTCTTAAGTTGCTTAAGAAGGACCGTCTGTGGCAGCCTTGGTGAGGTAAGATATTCTTGCTACTAGAGACAACAGGTCGTGGGGTTATCTTGAGGTTATCTTGAGATGATTTTAGGGCTTTAGTGTCCCCGCGGCCCGGTCCTCGACCAGGCCTCCACCCCCAGGAAGCAGCCCGTGACAGCTGACTAACACCCAGGTACCTATTTACTGCTAGGTAACAGCGGCATAGGGTGAAAGAAACTCTGCCCATTGTTTCTCGCCGGCACCTGGGATCGAACCCAGGACCACAGGATCACAAGTCCCGCGTGCTGTCCGCTCGGCCGACCGGCTCCCTCGACCGGGGTGGCTATACATTTGTAAACAAATTCTTACAACGAATTTATGACGTATTAGAACGCTGTTAGAACTTGATATATCGGTTGTTAGAGTTGTTAGAAGGTGGTACAAGTTGTTTGAATGGTGTAGTTTAGTCGTGTGTTTGGTCTGTGGTGTAGGGGGGATGGGATGGGGGGGTGTTTTAAGGGGGGTTCCTTGTGGGTTTCTTCCCACCATTTCCTCTGACGTTGGACGGGTGAGTAAGATCTTCCCCCTCATGACTCATGCCTTACTCGCTATATGTGACGCCCACATGAGTACATATTATACACACACATGTATAAACATTGTAACATGTGTGTATGTACATATCGGAGCATACATGTGAGGTGTATGTTGTTATCTAAAGATATTTGAGTACATTAATACGTGATTTCATTGCAATTGAGCACATATTAGTACGATGGGGACTTTAGTACATGAGTACATGGGGTATATGAGTCTTATATAAGGTAAAATACCCCGGATATAAGGTATAATACGTGTGATTTATATGCTGTTGCTAACCTTTGGGTATGCTAGGGTGACCGATCGCTGAGTATATCACGATGGTATAGGGTGATGAATGGTAAGGTAAAGGAAGATAGGTAAAATGAAGGAAGGGGTGATAGATGGTAGTGAGAAAGAAGATAGAGTGAAAGAAGGTAGGCTGAAGAAAGACAGGGTGAATGTAGGGGGAATGAATGAAGACATAGTGAAAGAAGCCAGGGTGAAAGAAGCACGCAAATGGGAAACAGATGCAACAGAACGAGAGATTAAGAGGGAAAGCGAAAAATATTTAGAGAAAGTGGGATAGGGAGGGAGGGAGGGGGAAGAGGTAAGGGGGCAGGGTAGAGAAGGGAGGGATGGAGAGAGAGGGGGGTAGAAGTGATGGAGAGGAACGTGCTCTCTCATGCTGTTTACCTTGGCAGAAGAAAGTATAGTGTCCAGTTTCAGTGTCCGCTATGTCCGCTAGGCCGCACGCCCGCACGCCCACGCCCTCACGCCCACGCCCGCACTCAAAAGGCACTCTCACTACCGTCATAATACTGCTTCTCTTCGTCTCATTTTGCACGCAAATGAGAGCTCAACACTTGCCCTTTCAATCATAAGTAACTCCTAAGGTATATTTTAGTTAACTTAAGATGTATTTAATTCTTTATTTATTCCTAATCAATCCCCTATGGACAAACTTTGTATTTTCCAAGGCGAAAAAAGATGGCGCGCGCTGGGAGTCTGACGTCATTTCCGTCACTGCATCGCCAGATGTGTATCAGCCAATGGGGCTAGGGCTGACAATATGCTGAGGCGTGATTGGTCGAGACAGACAAATATTAACCAATCAGCGCGGAGCTTGATGATGTCATGCGAGCGCCTATGTGTTTGATAGGTTCGTGGGCGCTATATAATCTACCCGACCTCGCTCAACGATCTTTTTTTCTTTGAATGAGAACTTTGAACTTATTATGTTGTTGATGGTCCTTCGAAATGAGCTTATTAGAAGGTTCTAGAGCTGTTCACCGGAAGTTATGATATCCCTGAAACCAATTCACCAACAGATAACCGAATTAGTACCCAAGTTCGACGTGAATCTGTACCCAAGTTCGACGTGAATCTGTACCCAAGTTCGACGTGAATTCAACGTCAAGTGACGTTGATGTAGATTAGACGCTTAATTGACGTTAATATTGGGTACTATGGCCATTGGGTTAGTAGAATGTGTACGGAGACGTGACGCTAGTTGGGGGACCAGGAGCTACAGTATGATCGCTCACAACTATCGGCATCCACACACACAGGGGGGGACTGGTAGCTGAGTGGACAGCGCGTAGGACTCATAATTCTGTGGCCCGGGTTCGATTTCCGGACCAGGCAGAAACAAATGGGCAAAGTGTCTTTCACCCTGACTGCCCCTGTTACCTAGTAGTAAATAGGTACCTGGGAGTTAGTCAGCTGTCACGGAGCTGCTTCCTGGGGATGTGGGTGTGTGTGGAAAAAAATTAGTAGTAACAGTTGATTGACAGTTGAGAGGAGGGCCGAAAGAGCAAAGCTCAACCCCCGCAAACACAACTAGGTGAATACACACACACACACACACACACACACACACACACACACTAGGGGCCTCGTAGCCTGGTGGATAGCGCGCAGGATTCGTAATTCTGAGGCACGGGTTCGATTCCCGCACGAGGCAGAAACAAATGGGCAAAGTTTCTTTCACCCTGAATGCCCCTGTTACCTAGCAGTAAATAGGTACCTGGGAGTTAGTCAGCTGTCACGGGCTGCTTCCTGGTGTGTGTGTGTGTGTGTGTGTGTGTGGTGTGGAAAAAAAAAAGTAGTTAGTAAACAGTTGAGAGGCGGGCCGAAAGAGCAAAGCTTAACCCCCGTAAAAACACAACTAGTAAATACACAACTAGTAAACACACACACACACACACACACACACACACACACACACACACACACACACACACACACACACACACACACACACACACACACACATACACACACACATACACACACACACACACACACATCAAAGCCATTAAAAAAGACCCATAACAACCCACCAGTCTTCCCTCCAGATAGAAATCGACGCAAAAGCAATACACTAACCATCAAATCAGCATCAGTTGTAAACAATCTTTTTTTTCCTTGTATCTCTGGCAATATTCTAACTACCAAGGACGACCACTGTTATATAACGACCCCGTTATGACCCCAACGACCCTCGTTAATGTCCCACGTAACAGGGAAATACGACTTCACACCTCGTTAACTCAACACTCTATATTAACTCGTTATCAAATCCCGAAATCATAAATAGCATCTGTAGCGAGTAGTTACGCGAGTTAACGCAATTGCCTGTAAATCGTTAATGGTTATTCGTGTATCCAGGTGCGTCTAGGATTTTCCAGAGTGACTTTTTTGGGGTCCAGGACGTCGTGAAAAAGCTGTTTGTCACGCAAAAGTAAGCACATGGTAGAGTTTTTGTCGTCGAGGTGACAATGTCTGTAGGAGCAGGTGGTGCAGTGAGTCAGCCAATCGACAAAATGGAAAATACATATTCAGACACATATATGCATACACATGCATATATATACACACACACACAGGTGGAAACTGAGTACCCACATGAGCCACAGAGACGTTAGAAGGAACTTTTTCAGTGTCAGAGTAGTTAACGGATGGAATGCATTAGGAAGTGATGTGGTGGAGGCTGACTCCATACACAGTTTCAAGTGTAGATATGATAGAGCCCAGTAGGCTCAGGAACCTGTACACCAGTTGATTGACGGTTGAGAGGCGGGACCAAAGAGCCAAAGCTCAACTCCCGCAAGCACAAATAGGTGAGTACAAATAGGTGAGTACACACACATACACACACAGTCACGGAGGCATGATACACTGAACTAAATTATCTCTAACATCTATCTGCTGTAAGGTATTAGAGATACTTATTAGTAATTGACTCATACAACTGGAAAATATTAATATTGTCCCCGTATCTATTATTTATATTGTCTATTATTTATATAAATATAAATATTGTCAATAAATATTGGACTCACAACGGAAAATCCTACATTACTAACTTATCTGAGTTCTACATAAATTAAACAGTAAAGAGACTGCATTTTCCTGGATTTCCAGAAAGTCTTTGATACTGTTTCTTACACGTGACTCAAATTAGAGGCTGGTGTATGGGGTAGGGTCCCATATGTGGTGAAGGACTACCATCCAGAAGCAGTTCCAAACACACACAAACACATAAATTAAAACACGCAACAGAAAACACACAGCCGTTGATTAGGCGTCGAGAGGCGGTGACCAGTGAGCCAAAGCTCAACCCCCGCAAGCACGACTATGTGCTTGCAGGGGGATCTTTGTTTAGGTTCGTGAAGGCTATCCGGATCTTTGTTTAGGTTCCTGAAGGCTATCCGGATCTTTGTTTAGGTTCCTGAAGGCTATCCGGATCTTTGTTGAGGTTCCTGAAGGCTATCCGGATCTTTGTTGAGGTTCCTGAAGGCAATCCGGATTTTTGTTGAGGTTCGTGAAGACTATCCGGATCCTTGTTTAGGTTCCTGAAGGCTATCCGGATCCTTGTTTAGGTTCCTGAAGGCTATCCGGATCCTTGTTTAGGTTCCTGAAGGCTATCCGGATCCTTGTTTAGGTTCCTGAAGGCTATCCGGATCCTTGTTTAGGTTCCTGAAGGCTATCCGGATCCTTGTTTAGGTTCCTGAAGGCTATCCGGATCTTTGTTTAGGTTCCTGATGCTATCCGGATCCTGGATAGCTTGACATCAGCTGCAGACGTAATGCTGATAATATGCTTCTAGCCGATATAACCTTGGCACAGTGCGAACGCCTGATTTTTGCTTGGGGATTCGCCGGAAAATTGTTGCATTATCTATATTTACTGCTTTTTGGATTAGGTTTCGCCTGAAGTAAATGCACCCTAACTGCCCGGAAGGTTGTGGTACATTGCGTATATATATATATATTTTTTTTTTGAGATATATACAAAAGTTGTTACATTCTTGTACAGCCACTAGTACGCGTAGCGTTTCGGGCAAGTCCTTAATCCTATGTTCCCTGGAATACGATCCCCTGCCGCGAAGAATCGTTTTTTCATCCAAGTACACATTTTACTGTTGCGTTAAACAGAGGCTACAGTTAAGGAATTGCGCCCAGTAAATCCTCCCCGGCCAGGATACGAACCCATGACATAGCGCTCGCGGAACGCCAGGCGAGTGTCTTACCACTACACCACGGAGGCTGTGAATCGCCTTGTGTATGTGTGTGTGTGAGAGAGTGTGTGTGTGGTAGTGCTAATTTGATCCTGTTTGACCATAAAATTAGGCGAGTATATGAAATGGACAAATGCTAAAATTAAACGTATATAAAACACGCATATTTGGGTAGCCTTCATATGTAATACAAACATTCTAAGAAGAACAGAACAATCTCTTTTTTCGTCATAGTGGTGTCTCGAACCTTCAGGGTCAGACTGGTGATATCGCGACCTACCTTGAGGTTACCTTGAGGTGCTTCCGGGGCTTAGTGTCCCCGCGGCCCGGTCGTCGACCAGGCCTCCTGGTTGCTGGACTGATCAACCAGGCTGTTAGACGCGGCTGCTCGCAGCCTGACGTATGAGTCACAGCCTGGTTGATCAGGTATTCTTTGGAGGTGACCGACCGGTGACTCTACGATTCAGGGGGTGATTGTATTCAAGATTCAGGGGGTTATTGTATTCAAGATTCAGGGGGTGATTGTATTCAAGATTCAGGGGGTGATGGTATTCAAGATTCAGGGGGTGATTGTACTCAAGATTCAGGGAGTGATTGTATTCAAGATTCAGGGGGTGAGTGTATTCAAGATTCAGGGGGTGATTGTACTCAAGATTCAGGGGGTGATTGTATTCAAGATTCAGGGGGGGATTGTATTCAAGATTCAGGGGGTGATTATATTCAAGATTCAGGGGGTGACTGTATTCAAGATTCAGGGGGTGACTGTATCTACGATACAGGGGGTTATCTTGAGGTTATCTTGAGATGATTTCGGGGGCTTAGTGTCCCCGCGGCCCGGTCCTCGACCAGGCCTCCACCCCCAGGAAGCAGCCCGTGACAGCTGACTAACACCCAGGTACCTATTTTACTGCTAGGTACCAGGGACATAGGGTAAAAGGAACTCTGCTATTGTTTCTCGCCAGCGCCCGGGATCGAACCCGGGACCACAGGATCACGTGTCCAGTGTTCTGTCCGCTCAGCCACCGGCTCCCTTGTGGCTGTATCCGCGATACAGGAGGTGACTGTAACTAATTAACCTAACGTAATCAAACCTAATCTAACCCAACCCAATTATCAGCCAACTTAAAAGAGTATCCCCTTGCCGGGGGACAGGAAGCCTGTACCTATGCTTATCGAACTTCTCCCATAGGCCTATTATTGTCTATAATAAGTGTACTACTCTTGAAGCCCTCAGGGTACAACCCACAACAATTGTGGGGTGTACCCTGTAACAAGGTAATTAACAGTTACCTAGTTACTGCTGGTTGAACAGATGTATTAGGTGAAAGGAAACATACCAGATCATTTTTTGGACTCGACTGGGATCCTCGATTGCGAGTCGAGGACGTAGCCTACTGTCACAACATGGCTACAATGTTCACCTGTTCACCATTGATGGGTAGAATGTTCTGATGTTCATCATCCAGCTCACTCAGGATTTGACAGTGAGTTGACACCAAGTAAAAGATGTCATTTTAAAGAAGAAATTACTCACAGAACGCCTAAGTTATTCGTTCATTTCTGTTGATGAGCATTGACGTCACTTCAGCTAGTTGCATTGACGTCATCTCAGCTAGTTGCATCGACGTCACCTCAGCTAGTCCCATTGACGCCACCTCAGCTAGTCCCGTCGACGTCACCTCAGCTAGTCCCATCGACGTCACCTCAGCTAGTCCCATTGACGTCACCTCAGCTAGTCCCATTGACGTCACCTCAGCTAGTCCCATTGACGTCACCTCAGCTAGTCCCATTGACGTCACCTCAGCTAGTCCCATTGACGTCACCTCAGCTAGTCCCATTGACGTCACCTCAGCTAGTCCCATTGACGTCACCTCAGCTAGTCGAGCCATTATTTGCTACAATTTGAAGGGTTGATGAAATATGCGAAAATCTTTTTAACTTGAGTTTCCAAACCCGTAAACTGTTAAATGTAAACAAAGCCACCTTTGTTTACATTTTTCACAAAGATGTACAGGTTTCGTAAAATGGCTCATGGCCAAGAGATCCTGAGTTACGATCACATAAACAGAAGCCAGAAAGGCCACCACAACAGACTGTTTGAAACCTCTTTGGAGTGTTGACCAGGGGCCAGATTCACGAAAGCACTTACGCAAGCACTTACGAACCTGTACATCTTTTCTCAATCTTTGGTGGCTTTGTTTACAATTATTAAACAGTTAATGAGCTCGGAAGCACCAGGAGGCTGTTTATAACAACAACAACAGTTGATTGGCAAGTTTTCATGCTTGTAAACTGTTTAATAAATGTAAACAAAGCCGTCAAAGATTGAGAAAAGATGTACACGTTCGTAAGTGCTTGAGTAAGTGTTTCGTGAATCTGGCCCCAGACCACACACTAGAAAGTGAAGGGACTACGACATTTCGACCCATCCTGGACCATTCTCAAGTCGACTGTCGATCATTTCAGCCACAATATCATGACTCCTCATCTGCTCCTGGAGTGCATTGTGGCGAACAAATCCACAAGGGCCGTGACGAGGATTCGAACCTGCGTCCGGGAGCATCCCAGACACTGCCTTAATCGACTGAGCTACGACAGGGTAAAAGGGTTACCCTGTTAAAGGGTGTCTGGGATGCTCCCGGGCGCAGGTTCGAATCCTCGTCACGGCCCTTGTGGATTTGTTCATTTGATGCATCACGTTAGTGTGATCTCTGTGTGTGCACTGTGGTGTTTGCAAGCAACAACAGCCAGCCAGGCCGTCAGGAGAGGAAGGCAAACAAGAAACTTTAAGAGCTCTTCACCGAGAAGGAGGGGAGAGTACTTGACATTCCCGCCACAAAGGAAGAACGCCTCCAGCGCACAAAGACTGTCCGGACACTGGCGACTTCACTGATGACCTCTTCGTCTCGCGCATACTTCCTCAAAGGTGAGGAGAAATTAAGATTAAATGTGGCTGATGAACTATGCTGGGTCACGATAGTCTTAGGGGGACTTCCAGTGGCTACGATAGCCTTAGGGGAACTCTTCCAGTAGCTACGATAGCTGAGAGGTAACCTTTCCAGTAGCTACGATGGTCTTAGGGGAACTCTTCCACTGGGTACGATAGTCTTAGGGAGAACTCCTCCAGAGGCTACGATAACCTTAGGGGCAACTATTCCAGAAGCTACGATAACCTGTTGGCAAAAAAGAGTTACGGCAATTAAGGACAAGAGCTCTATAGGTCGATAGAGCTATATATACCAGAGGCTACGATAGCCTAAGGGGGAACTTCCACTGGGTACGATAGCCTAAGGAGGACTCTTCCACTGGGTACGATATCCTTAGGGGGACTCTTCCAGAGGCTACGATAGCCTTAGGGGGAACTCTTCCAGTAGCTACGATAACTGAGAGGGAACCTTTCCAGTAGCTACGATAGCCTTAGGGGAATTCTTCCAGTAGCTACGATAGCCTCACAGGGTCTCTTCCAGAGACCACGATAGCCTCAGGGGAACTCTTCCAGTAGCTACGATGGCCTGTTGGCAAAAAAGAGTTACGGCAATTAAGGACAAGAGCTCTATAAGTCGAAATACAGAGTCCTTCAGTGTGAGTGGTGAGGATAAGAGCTCTATGAGGCGTGATATAGAGCTCCAGAGTGAGAGGAGGTCAGGATAAGAACTCTATATGACTTGAGGCAGAGTTCTACACCTCGAGGATCAGGTTAGAACAAGAGCTATGTTAGGAGTAATCCAGAGCGCTACAGAGTAAAGAGCAAGACAGGTCCAGAGCTCTATAAGATGAGGTGCACAGCTCTACAGAGTGAGAGAGCCAAAGCATGAGGGAGAGTCAGAACTAGAGTTCTGCTGGGATAAGGGTATATAGAGTTCTAATCGAGAGGCTGAAAGATAGGTTAGGACCTGGGGCCAGATTCACGAAGCAGTTACGCAAGCACTTACGAACCTGTACATCTTTTCTCAATCTTTGGCGGCTTTGTTTACAATTATTAAACAATTAATGAGCTCCGAAGCACCTGGAGGCTGTTTATAACAATAACAACAGTTGATTAGCAAGTTTTCATGCTTGTAAACTGTTTAATAAATGTAACCAAAGCCGTCAAAGATTGAGGAAAGATGTACACGTTCGTAAGTACTTGCGTAACTGCTTCGTGAATCAGGTCCCTAGGCTCTATTGTCTTACAGGAGAGCACGAAAGCTCTACTATCGTAGCCTCTACAGGGTGAACCATGAAGGGAGAGAGGGAGTAGAATGTAAGAGAGGGGGGTAGTAAGAATGTGATAGTGTGTAGAATGTAAGGGGGCGAACATTCTGACATTCAAACTTCACCAGGAAGTTTGAATCGAGGAAACAGGTTGATTGGGTCCACTGATCAGGAATGAGCCCCCATGATTGGGTCCACTAATCTTGTAGTAAGCCCTATGATTGGGTCCAATATTTACCATAAAGGTGAAGCATGAACGACCTCATACTTCCACCTGACGCGCTGTGAGAACAGGTCCTGACACACTAATACCCAACAGAGGGGAAAAAAGTTGCCTTCTGTGACCTTAAAGGTCGCTGGTACCTACTATGATTTGGTAGAAAGGTGCTCTATATATTTTTTGTTAGTGGATTTAAACGTATTTACATTGGATTTGGGGTTTGTTGGTGGATTTAAATGTAAATTGCATTAGATTTGGGGGGTTTTAAAAGGATTTTTAAGCGTAATTATATTAAATTCTTGTGTGGCTTTATATGTAAGGGGGCCCTCTGACTTAGTGAAGGGGGCCCTCTGACTTAGTGAAGGGGGCCCTCTGACTTAGTGAAGGGGGCCCTCTGACTTAGTGAAGGGGGCCCTCTGACTTAGTGCAGGGGGCCCTCTGACTTAGTGAAGGGGGTCCTCTGACTTAGTGAAGGGGGCCCTCTGACTTAGTGAAGGGGGCCCTCTGACTTAGTGAAGGGGGCCCTCTGACTTAGTGAAGGGGGTCCTCTGACTTAGTGAAGGGGGTCCTCTGACTTAGTGAAGGGGGTCCTCTGACTTAGTGAAGGGGGCCCTCTGACTTAGTGAAGGGGGCCCTCTGACTTAGTGAAGGGGGCCCTCTGACTTAGTGAAGGGGGTCCTCTGACTTAGTGAAGGGGGTCCTCTGACTTAGTGAAGGGGGCCCTCTGACTTAGTGAAGGGGGCCCTCTGACTTAGTGAAGGGGGTCCTCTGACTTAGTGAAGGGGGTCCTCTGACTTAGTGAAGGGGGCCCTCTGACTTAGTGAAGGGGGCCCTCTGACTTAGTGAAGGGGGTCCTCTGACTTAGTGAAGGGGGTCCTCTGACTTAGTGAAGGGGGTCCTCTGACTTAGTGAAGGGGGCCCTCTGACTTAGTGAAGGGGGTCCTCTGACTTAGTGAAGGGGGCCCTCTGACTTAGTGAAGGGGGTCCTCTGACCTAGCGAAGGGGCCCTCTGACCTAGCGAAGGGGCCCTCTGAACTAGCGAAGGGGCCCTCTGACCTAGCGAAGGGGCCCTCTGACCTAGCGAAGGGGCCCTCTGACCTAGCGAAGGGGCCCTCTGACCTAGCGAAGGGGCCCTCTGACCTAGCGAAGGGGCCCTCTGACCTAGCGAAGGCCTGGGAGGCTGTTTATCAAACTGTTGCCATTTCCAGCAGTCGCCGCTTGTCCTCCATTTTGATCCAGTTCTGGCGGTAAATTATCAACTCTGATTTTCTTTTGTTTTTGCTCTCTTTGGCTGTATTAATGCGTATATCGAGGTTACATGGTTTATCTTTTTCTCTGTCTCTGTCCATTTCTCTTTCTGTATCTCTGTCTCTTTCTCTCTCTCCACATTGACCTCAGACAAATACACTACTGTCAATTCCTTCACTACACAAAGCCACCGCTAAGAGCCACTCCCCGCACCAGGTATCCTTGTAGACAGTTTACCCAGGTCAGTAGAGGTGACTGGCCGATCTCAGTAACCCTTGAGGGTGTTGTAAGAGTGACTCGAACCAGCAAACACATCAACAAATCTTCAATGTTGCTATAATTATATTTCTATTTCTGAAATTCCAGTTATATGCTAATACTTTATAAACATTACCTGAGGCTTAGTGCATACTTGATGGCCTATTAAATATACCATTAGTATATGCTAAAGTGCTTATATATGCTTATATATGGTTGCTATATGCTTGCTATATAGTGATAATGGTTTAATACTGTATCCTGATAATTACCTTATCTTTAATATATGCTACTCGACATTTAACAGCGGTCTCTAACAGCCTGGTTAACCGGACCTACTCCATTGGGAGACCTACTCAGAGAAACCGGGCCGCAGGTGTACTACTCCTCGAAGCCTTCTGAAAGAAACATGAAGGTGAATTAATTAGTTAATAACTAGCCCCAAGTACTAGCTACTAAACTTTTAGTACTAGCAATATCTAACCCCTATTATGCTCTCTTGCAAATGACTGTCTGTCTGTTGCATATTACTGTCTCTCTGTTGCAAATTACTGTATCTCTGTTAACGAATTACTGTTAATAATACTGACTCAACGATCAATTAACGGTGTTCATATGAACAGTGGGGCATGGATCGTTCACCTCGAACGACCACGCACATGAATGTTCATATTGAACATTCGTGAGGTAGCCGCGCCCTCCCTAGCCATCCCAGCCTATGTGTGTGTTCACTACGCTCGTTCAATCTTAGTTCAGCACTTCTAACGAGTTTGAACACGTTCTAACGAGTTTGAACACCTTCTAAAGAGATTGAACACCTTCTAAAGAGATTGAACACCTTCTAAAGAGTTTGAACACCTTCTAAAGAGATTGAACACCTTCTAAAGAGATTGAACACCTTCTAAAGAGTTTGAACACCTTCTAAAGAGATTGAACACCTTCTAAAGAGATTGAACACCTTCTAAAGAGTTTGAACACGTTCTAACGAGTTTGAACACCTTCTAAAGAGTTTTAACACCTTCTAAAGAGTTTGAACACCTTCTAAAGAGTTTGAACACCTTCTAAAGAGATTGAACACCTTCTAAAGAGTTTGAACACCTTCTAAAGAGTTTGAACACCTTCTAAAGAGTTTGAACACCTTCTAAAGAGTTTGAACACCTTCTAAAGAGTTTGAACACGTTCTAACGAGTTTGAACACCTTCTAAAGAGTTTTAACACCTTCTAAAGAGTTTGAACACCTTCTAAAGAGTTTGAACACCTTCTAAAGAGTTTGAACACCTTCTAACAATTCTAACAACCAATGTAGCAAGTTGTAACAACCTAATACATCGTCAAGAGCCTTCGAAATTTTCCGTGGGTATTTCATACGCTCTTCGTATTGAGGAGATATGTTAACGACGTCGTTAATGGGTGGTTGAGTGGAATCTATGAGTAGTTTTGAATTGTAGTATTACTTGCTGAAGTTTTGGTGTGAATTGGTTCATATTTTATATAAATTGGTTCATATTTTATATAAATTGGATCATATTTAATATAAATTGGTTCATATTTTATATAAATTTGATCATATTTAATATAAATTGGTTCATATTTTGTATAAATTGGTTCATATTTTATATAAATTGGTTCATATTTAATATAAATTGGTTCATATTTTATATAATTTGGTTCATATTTAATATAAATTGGTTCATATTTAATATAAATTGGTTCATATTTAATGTAAATTGGTTCATATTTAATATAAATTGAATCATATTTAATATAAATTGGTTCATATTTTATATAAATTGGTTCATATTTGATATAATTTGGTTCATATTTAATATAAATTGAATCATATTTAATATAAAATAGTTCGTATTTAATAAAAATTGGTTCATATTTTATATAAATTGGTTCATATTTAATGTAAATTGGTTCGTATATAATATAAATTGGTTCGTATATAATATATATTGGTTCGTGTTCTCTTGAGCTCACTCGTGAGCTTAAGAACAACATTTAAGAGCGGTTTTTGAATATGATATACAGAGTGCCTCTCTGTGTGCTTGTGTTTGGACTCGGTCCATTGGCTTCGTTCTTCTATGTTGCTCTGTGTATACGAACGCGTGGAGTATGCATACCAAGCTTTATTAGGTTAAGTAAGCTTACAGGAACGGGGGCAGGAGCTGCTGCTCTAGCTCCTGGGCCCTGACAACTAACGGATAAACATATGAAAATATATTTAGAACTTCCTTCGTTTGTAATTCATTTTCTAGCTTTTCAGTGTGAGTGGGATGAGTGAGGGAGAGGGATAAGAGATGAGAGGATGAGTATGAATCATGAGTGTGTGAGTGAGGGAGGAGAAAGCAATCCTCCTCGCCTTAAGCAAATATTCTTGCCTTAAGAAATACCTACAAACAGACATGCTTCTTGACCTTATCTCTCACAAAACCACGCCCCATCTTACTCTACATGACTCAGGTTATAAAGTAGAGTCCCACTCCTATATATATATATATTATATATATAATGTGAACAAGCCTGAATGGTCAGTCGAGTGGTTGAAGGGTCCTATACACCAATTGTAAAGTGCTCCTGGCAGAATGGGTTCGAGTCACTTCTGGGGTGTGAGTTTTCAATTGTATTATATATATAATATATATCATTCACTGTTAGACAGTCAACGGTTAGACAGGCGGGGTCTTGGAGCTAATATCTCGATCCTACTCTCCCAAATAGGTGAGGATAGGTAATTATGATCTAATCCAGTATGACTATGTGACAATTGCTAGTGCTATGAGGATAAGGAGCTGGGATATGAGGACAAGGAGCTGGGATATGAGGACAAGGAGCTGAGATATGAGGACAAGGAGCTGGGATATGAGGACAAGGAGCTGGGATATGAGGACAAGGAGCTGGGATATGAGGACAAGGAGCTGGGATATGAGGACAAGGAGCTGGGATATGAGGACAAGGAGCTGGGATATGAGGACAAGGAGCTGGGATATGAGGACAAGGAGCTGGGATATGAGGACAAGGAGCTGGGATATGAGGACAAAGAGCTGGGATATGAGGACAAAGAGCTGGGATATGAGGATAAGGAGCTGGGATATGAGGACAAAGAGCTGGGATATGAGGACAAGATGCTGGGATATGAGGACAAGGAGCTGGGATATGAGGACAAAGAGCTGGGATATGAGGACAAGGAGCTGGGATATGAGGACAAAGAGCTGGGATATGAGGACAAGATGCTGGGATATGAGGACAAGGAGCTGGGATATGAGGACAAAGAGCTGGGATATGAGGACAAGGAACTGGGATATGAGGACAAAGAGCTGGGATATGAGGACAAGATGCTGGGATATGAGGACAAGGAGCTGGGATATGAGGACAAGGAGCTGGGATATGAGGACAAGGAGCTGGGATATGAGGACAAGGAGCTGGGATATGAGGACAAAGAGCTGGGATATGAGGACAAAGAGCTAGGATATGAGGACAAGATGCTGGGATATGAGGACAAGGAGCTAGGATATAAGGACAAGGAGCTAGGATATGAGGACAAGGAGCTGGGACATAAGTTTAAGGAGCTGGGATATGAGGACAAGGAGCTGAGATACGAGGTCAAGGAGCTGAGATATGAAAACAAGAGCTGGGATATGAGGACAAGGAGCTGAGATATGAGGACAAGGAGCTGGGATATGAGGACAAGGAGCTGGGATATGAGGACAAGGAGCTGGGATATGAGGACAAGGAGCTGGGATATGAGGACAAGGTGCTGGGATATGAGGACAAGGAGCTGGGATATGAGGACAAGGAGCTGGGATATGACGACAAGGAGCTGGGATATGAGGACAAAGAGCTGAGATATGAGGTCAAGGAGCTGGGATATGAGGACAAGGAGCTGGGATATGAGGACAAGGAGCTGGGATATGAGGACAAGGAGCTGGGATATGAGGACAAGGAGCTGGGATATGAGGACAAGGAGCTGGGATATGAGGACAAGGAGCTAGGATATGAGGACAAGGAGCTGGGATATGAGGACAAGGAGCTGGGATATGAGGACAAGGAGCTGGGATAGATCGATAGAGTGAAGGAGCAATTCCCAACCACTTGCACCATCGGGGATCGAACCCGGACCTGCAAAAACCGAGCCCATCGCAGGCACCCGAACAAATAAGTGAATATAGAGCATTTAGAGCCTCTAAAGAGCCAAACATACAACCATAACCTGCTCTATACTCTATAGAAGTGCAAGAGAGGCTAGAAAAAGAGGTGGCATATACCTTTTGTAAACACAATGTAAATCAACATCTAAGGATATTTACACTTTGCTATTTTTAAGTTAGACCTTTTATGTAGACGTGTAACAACGTTCTAATACGTCGGAAAAACGTCATTACAACGTAACAATTTTATTACAGGTTGTTACAAGGGAATCATAAGGGACAGTTAAGTTGTGTGTTTGTAGGGATGTTATTACTGCCACACACACACACACACACACACACACACACACACACACACACACACACACACACACACACACACACACACACACACACACACACACACTCAATCCTACCACTCAGCCACGTAATTAAACACTGGAGTTTCTAGGTAAATTCTGAGTTATATTATTGTTTGTCTTGGGCCAAGTTAAATATATATTAGCAAGTTAAGTTAACAGAGCCGGTGAATGTGTGGCCCTGGCTCGACCCGGGACTCACGGCCCCAGGAGAAGTGTCACCTATTTCTTGTGTCAACTTTTTAGTCAAGAACTTATGTGTTAAATGATGTTATATTGGTGGTAAAACTTGGATTATTTTTGTTCTGAATTGTTCAGGATATGATAATTTATTTAGTTTATATATATATATATATATATATATATATATATATATATATATATATATATATATATATATATATATATATATATATATAGGGGTTTATTCAGGGTTCTCGTGAAAATAGATTTCTATTTCTTAATTTTTTCTTCACAGATTTCGTTTGTGTGTGTGTGTGTGTGTGTGTGTGTGTGTGTGTGTGTGTGTGTGTGTGTGTGTGTGTGTGTGTGTGTGTGTGTGTGTGGTAAGGCAATATATCATATTGTACTCAGCTCAAGAATGGACAAAAAATTCTTAAGAATATGTTCAGGAATATTAAATTCAAGTTAAAATACCAGGCATTGGAAACCTCCCTTTGGAGCATATATTAATATATACATATATACATATATACATATATACATATATACATATAACATATATACAAATAATTTAAACTCGTTACAAAGTGGAATGACTGTAGTATTTAAATAGATCAAAGTGTATAATAATTTATATTAACAAATTGTTAAATATATTGACACGAAAGAATGGATATCCCGGGCCGTAAGTTCGAGCCCTCATTACGGCCTTTGTGGATTTGATCAATTTAATGGATATTAAACTTTATTATATCCTTACATGTAGAAAGGACCTGGGTAAATATTGGTTAATTACGGGTTAATTATAATTAGTATTAATTAGTAATTATAAACGTTAAATCAGCCCTACATCTGTTATACTCCCCGGTAATGTTATCTATAACTTAACAACCCTGTAGTTAAGGTGATATAGCGATTAATGTAATTAATCCGATAGTGTTTAGTTAGAGGACAGACTGCTCTATAGAGGCGACTCTGCGCCATTTACAGAGCCAAACAGGTTATTGTTGTTGTTATAGATTCAGCTACTCGGAACAAGTTCCAAGTAGCACGGGCTATGGTGAGCCCGTAACTTACCTGGCACAGGAGCGGGGCAAGTAGCACGGGCTATGGTGAGCCCGTAGTGGACTTACCTGGCACAGGAGCGGGGCAAGTAGCACGGGCTATGGTGAGCCCGTAGTGGACTTACCTGGCACAGGAGCGGGGCAAGTAGCACGGGCTATGGTGAGCCCGTAGTGGACTTACCTGACACAGGAGCGGGGCAAGTAGCACGGGCTATGGTGAGCCTGTAGTGGACTTACCTGGCACAGGAGCGGGGCAAGTAGCACGGGCTATGGTGAGCCCGTAGTGGACTTACCTGGCACAGGAGCGGGGCAAGTAGCACGGGCTATGGTGAGCCCGTAGTGGACTTACCTGGCACAGGAGCGGGGCAAGAAGCACGGGCTATGGTGAGCCCGTAGTGGACTTACCTGGCACAGGAGCGGGGCAAGTAGCACGGGCTATGGTGAGCCCGTAGTGGACTTACCCGGCACAGGAGCGGGGCAAGTAGCACGGGCTATGGTGAGCCCGTAGTGGACTTACCCGGCACAGGAGCGGGGCAAGTAGCACGGGCTATGGTGAGTCCGTAGTGGACTTACCTGGCACAGGAGCGGGGCAAGTAGCACGGGCTATGGTGAGTCCGTAGTGGACTTACCTGGCACAGGAGCGGGGCAAGTAGCACGGGCTATGGTGAGCCCGTAGTGGACTTACCTGGCACAGGAGCGGGGCAAGTAGCACGGGCTATGGTGAGCCCGTAGTGGACTTACCTGGCACAGGAGCGGGGCAAGTAGCACGGGCTATGGCGAGCCCGTAGTGGACTTACCTGGCACAGGAGCGGGGCAAGTAGCACGGGCTATGGCGAGCCCGTAGTGGATGGGTGATCCAGTTTCTATATAGGGCGACCCCGAGGTGAAGGATAAGCGAGCGGACAGCTGGCGCTATATATAGCAACAGTAACGAGTTTTTCCGCTCAAGTTAGCGCAAGTTGAAGCCACAAATTAATATACGAACGATCATATCTCTAAGTTGTAATGTGCAATAATGACCTTACTTGACCCTTGAGAATATACTGGACCACTTGGGCTGGACGGTAGAGCGACGGTCTCGCGTCATGCAGGTCGGCGTTCAATCCCCGACCGTCCACAAGTGGTTGGGCACCATTCCTTTCCCTCCGTCCCATCCTAATTTCTTATCCTGACCCCTTCCCAGTGCTATATAGTCGCTTTGGCGACTATATAGCACTGCAAATATATAGAAATATATATATTATAGATATATATATAGATATAAATGATATAGAAAAGATATAGAAAGTGCAAAGGCTTTGCACTTTCCCCTGATAATTTCATTCATTCATTCGAGTGAACAACTATTCAGAAGTGTACTAGAGAGCAAGGAGGCTACATTCCAACCTGTTCTCCTACACAGAACGTCGCTTTTCGATCGTAGGCGTTACACAAGGCCCAAAAATTGTCGTACTAGAAAATAAAAGCGGCTGGCGTAAGTGACGTACTGTCCCGTTTTCTGTTGTGGGTCCTCTGGTAGGTTAGGAGAGACTACTTTAAACTGACCGTTTTCTTGACCCTGGGAAACCTTAGGAGGCCGGATTGAACATTCAACATCACTCGGATTCTTGGGTGTACTGGAGCATATTGAGAAATTAAGTGCCAGAAAGCCAACTAACTACTAGGAATTCTAGGGTCAACTAAAGTACTTTTAACAGCTACGGTGCCACAGAGCCAGACGAGGTATTGACGTGCCACAAACAGTGCCATACAGGCACTTCAGGATGCCAAATAGGCATTATTGACGTCTCAAGGAACCAGGAGTAGCAATTTCCAATGGGTTTTAATTGACAGTGTTGCAAAAACCAATGATGCATTGCGACATCATGGTGCCAAGGTAGCAATCTTGGTAGAGTGGAAATTGGTGCTATGTCACACACAGAGATCACACTAACGTGATGGTTATCTTGAGGTTATCTTGAGATGATTTCGGGGCTTTTAGTGTCCCCGCGGCCCGGTCCTCGACCAGGCCTCCACCCCCAGGAAGCAGCCCGTGACAGCTGCCTAACACCCAGGTACCTAATTTACTGCTAGGTAACAGGGGCATAGGGTGAAAGAAACTCTGCCCATTGTTTCTCGCCGGCGCCTGGGATCGAACCCAGGACCACAGGATCACAAGTCCCGCGTGCTGTCCGCTCGGCCGACCGGCTCCCTTGCATCAAATGATGCATCAAATGAACAAATCCACAAGGGCCGTGACGAGGATCCAGTAAGTTCAGTAGAACTTCGGTTTCAACCCTTTTACCCTGTCGTAGCTCAGTCGATTAAGGCAGTGTCTGGGATGCTCCCGGACGCAGGTTCGAATCCTCGTCACGGACCTTGTGGATTTGTTCATATTGACGGAGGTTTCAACCCTTTTACCCTGTCGTAGCTCAGTCGATTAAGGCAGTGTCTGGGATGCTCCCGGACGCAGGTTCGAATCCTCGTCACGGACCTTGTGGATTTGTTCATATTGACGGAGGTTTCAACCCTTTTACCCTGTCGTAGCTCAGTCGATTAAGGCAGTGTCTGGGATGCTCCCGGACGCAGGTTCGAATCCTCGTCACGGCCCTTGGGGATTTGTTCAGGGGCTATTTCATACTAATTTATTGATGTGCTGATTTTGGAGGACAAATGTATAAGAATGAGCTTGATGTACCAGATTGCAAAAGCTTATAGCTGGTTTATAATGTATATGCCCTTAGGGAGCCGGTGGCTGAGGGGACAGAACACTGGACGCGTGATCCTGTGGTCCCGGGTTCGATCCCGGGCGCCGGAGAGAAACGATGGGCAGAGTTTCTTTCACCCTGATGCCCCTGTTACCTAGCAGTAAAATAGGTACCTGGGTGTTGGTCAGCTGTCACGGGCTGCTTCCTGGGGGTGGAGGCCTGGTCGAGGACCGGGCCGCGGGGACACTAAAGTCCCCGAAATCATCTCAAGATAACCTCAAGATATGTGTATATATTTACGATTTGTGTCTGCAGAATCGAGCTATTAGCTCTTGGACCCCGCCTTTCTAGTCAATTAATTTTTTTCCTCTATGTCTACTACATATATTTCTCTCTAACACAAACTCACATCCCCAGGAAGCAACTGTTTAACTCCCAGGTATCTATTTTCTGTTCGGTGAACAGGGACACCAGGGTTAAAGAAACTGTGCCCATTTGTTTCCGCCGGGGATCGAACCCGGGCCCTTAGGACTACGACCCCAGAGAGAGAGAGAGAGAGAGAGAGAGAGAGAGAGAGAGAGAGAGAGAGAGAGAGAGAGAGAGAGAGAGAGGGTGTGGACCAAATATACTTTACATAACTTTGGCTTCAGATAGAAACCTCTTGACCTACAATCACTATTAGCTAAAAACTATCACACACTCGCACACACAAAAACACACACATAAACAAACACACACACACACACTCGCACACACACACACGGTACAAACAATACACTTTTCCAACACTGAAGCAGGTCAAGAACACATGGAAACAGAGGAGCAGCAGAAGCAGCCGGAGAAATGTCAAAAAAATAATGTCAACACAGCGAGACTCACTCACAGCGAGACTCACTCATAGCGAGACTCACTCATGACGCGAACTGTGAGGCTTGTAAAACACCTCATTAATGAGGACAACACTAATCAAAATAGACATTCGTATTCGAACCCTTTACACTGTCACCCAACCTCTCTCTGTCTCTCTCTCTTACCTGTCAACCACTAAAGTCTTCTGACAATTGTGTATATCTATCCTCCTCTCTTATAAGGTGTATATATGTGTTTCATCACTATCAAAACTCTTTATTTTTAGGGAAAAAACAGGAATATCTACGTTTTTCTGTTTGATTTAAATGCTGCTTCGAGGGACGTCTTTTCTGGGGGGAACTTTTTTGGGGGGAAAGGTTTTTTTTTTTGTATATGGGGACGATTTCTGGTGGATTTTTTGGGGAAAAGAAGAGAAGGAGGGGATATTTTATTTGTTTTACGAGTGAATTTTCAAATTTGGAAGGTTCTTGATGGGGGAAAAGGGGGACTTTTTTTTTATTAATGGGGAGGAGGAATATTTTTTGTGTGAAGGGAGTTTCTTCTTGGAGTCAGATGGAAGCATTATAAAAGTTTCCTTCAGCTTGTGTGTTACAGCTTTTATTAATTCTTAGTCAACATGGAAGCTTAAAATTCTGCTTCACTCAACCAAGCTGAGTGAATTACAGAGATCCAAGAGGAACTTAGAACAGAGTGTTTGTAAACAGCAAATACTCGAGAAGATGAAGTACGTCAATCTTCGAAGTGTGCGAAGGAGCTGGGGTATGAGGGCAAGGAGCTGGGGTATGAGGACAAGGAGCTGGGGTATGAGGACAAGGAGCTGGGGTATGAGGACAAGGAGCTGGGATATGAGGACAAGGAGCTGGGGTATGAGGACAAGGAGCTGGGGTATGAGGACAAGGAGCTGGGGTATGAGGACAAGGAGCTGGGATATGAGGACAAGAAGCTGGGATATGAGGACAAGAAGCTGGGATATGAGGACAAGGAGCTGGGGTATGAGGACAAGGAGCTGGGATATGAATACAAAGAGCTAGGAAATGAAGACTGAATGGGAGAACAGTACCCACAACCCCTTGGATCATCGGTGGATCGAACGCTGACCCTGCATCATACCAAACCGTCGCTCTACCAGCCAGGCCAGGTAATTGGACATAATTACCAACGAGCCTATTACAACACACAACAGAATGACGAAGCCATTACTTTGTAACACAACAGAGAGGACTTTGCACCAAGAGAAAATCACTCTTCCACAAGCAATTAGACCCAAACGAGGCTAATTGTTAGCCAGTGACTAACGATGGCAGTTCGGACAAAGGGGAATTGTGGATTTGATGGAAAGTTTGTGTTTGACCTTTATGGAAAAATGTTTTTGATTCAGAGTTCAGCTATGCAGACGAGGAGTCACAATAACGTGGCTGACGTATGTTGACCAGACCACACACTAGAAGGTGAAGGGACGACGACGTTTCGGTCCGTCCTGGACCATTCTCAAGTCGATTGTCTCAATCAATCATTCTCAATCGACTTGAGAATGGTCCAGGACGGACCGAAACGTCGTCGTCCCTTCAACTTCTAGTGTGTGGTCTGGTCAACAGAACTCAGCCACTTTCCAAATGGTAAGTGTTGCATTATCTTGAGGTTATCTTGAGGTTATCTTGAGATGATTTCGGGGCTTTTTAGTGCCCCCGTGGCCCGGTCCTAGACCAGGCCTCCACCCCCAGGAAGCAGCCCGTGACAGCTGACTAACACCCAGGTACCTATTTACTGCTAGGTAACAGGGGCATTCAGGGTGAAAGAAACTTTGCCCATTTGTTTCTGCCTCGTGCGGGAATCGAACCCGCGCCACAGAATTACGAGTCCTGCGCGCTATCCACCAGGCTACGAGGCCCCCATTATGTTTATTATGTTTCGTTCTACCGTTTATTTGCGCTCACCGTTAAGTTATAAGGACGTAGGGGCGTGTTTTGCATGCAACCTGTCCTCTCACTTAACACGTCGCATTTGTTACGTTAATGAGTAAAAACTCGAAGTTTTATTTCAATAAAAAAAACACCTCAAACATAACGCATTTTTTTAATAACGTATTAAGGACATTTTCTGGGATTAACGAGCATTGTTTTTCAGGTTCGTTTAATTTCGTACGTTTCTGGGTAGGGAAAAGCACTCCAAAATTGACGTTTGGGAAGTCGTGAGTGAAGCTGGGGTTATCTTGAGATGATTTCGGGGCTTAGTGTCCCCGCGGCGCGGTCCTCGACCAGGCCTCCACCCCCAGGAAGCAGCCCGTGACAGCTGACTAACACCCAGGTACCTATTTACTGCTAGGTAACAGGGGGCATCACGGTGAAAGAAACATTTTGCTCATTTGTCTCCGCCTCCACCGGGGATCGAACCCGGAACCTCAGGACTACGAATCCGAAGCGCTGTCCACTCAGCTGTCAGGCGGGGGGGGGGGGGGGTGATTGACATTACCAAGGCGTTCTTCAGAATATAACATCAACAATTTGTTCTTCAGGTTATAACAATAATATGATCGCTAAATAACCTCATTCTGTGCTTGCGGGGGTTGAGCTCTGGCTCTTTGGTCCCGCCTCTCAACCGTCAATCAACTGGTGTACAGGTTCCTGAGCCTACTGGGCTTTATCATATCTACACTTGAAACTGTGTATGGAGTCAGCCTCCACCACATCACTGCCTAATGCATTCCATCCGTTAACTACTCTGACACTGAAAAAGTTCTTTCTAATGTCCCTGTGGCTCATGTGGGTACTCAGTTTCCACCTGTGTCCCCTTGTTCGCGTCCCACCCGTGTTGAATAGTTTATCCTTGTTTACCCGGTCGATTCCTCTGAGGATTTTGTAGGTTGTGATCATGTCTCCCCTTACTCTTCTGTCTTCCAGTGTCGTAAGGTGCATTTCCCGCAGCCTTTCCTCGTAACTCATATCTCTTAGTCTTGGGACTAGTCTAGTAGCATACCTTTGGACTTTTTCCAGCTTCGTCTTGTGCTTGACAAGGTACGGGCTTCATGCTGGGGCCGCATACTCCAGGATTGGTCTTACATATGTGGTGTACAAAATTCTGAATGATTCCTTACACAGGTTCCTGAACGCTGTTCTGATGTTAGCCAGCCTCGCATATGCCGCAGACGTTATTCTCGTGTGTGTGTGTGTGTGTGTGTGTGTGTGTGTGTGTGTGTGCGCGCGCGCGTGTGCGTGTGTGTGTGCGCGTGTGCGTGTGTGTTAGGCAGCAGCTGGATGCTTGGACGGGACTTAAGACTGGGTCGGGTCTCAACGGGTCACGATTACGGAAAATCTTTAGAAACACCCAATCAGAGACGTCTGGCTAGTTCCTCGCTTCAGGGACAGACACCCCCCCCCCTATCCCTACAGCGGGATAGGTGGATGGGGGAGGGGGGCACTGTTAGGCCTAATCACTGTGGGAGTCGTGGGGTATGGGAGACATTGACAACAACAGCTACTGTGGGAGTTGTGAAGTGGTTGGACAAAATTGATATTATGGGATCTTCAGATGGACAATATTCACATTATGGGATCTTCAGATGGACAATATTCATATTATGGCGCCTTCAGATGGACAATATTCACATTATGGCGCCTTCAGATGGACAATATTCTCATTATGGGATCTTCAGATGGACAATATTCACATTATGACATCTTCAGATGGACAATATTCACATTATGGGATCTTCAGATGGACAATATTCACATTATGGGATCTTCAGATGGACAATATTCTCATTATGGGATCTTCAGATGGACAATATTCACATTATGGCTGCCTCAGTTGGACAAAATTAAATTCAACGTCGTTAATTAACACCCATTGAAATCCTGCCGTCTTGCAAGGCATTGCAAGACGGGTCAACATCAGGCGACCGTTCTTTCTTTTTTGCAATTTGATCCACAATGCATTGCAATCACTGTCAATCGGGGCATGTTGACAGTGTTGCAGAGAGTCAACATAGAGCCATCATGAGCTATTGAGCGTCAACATGGCTATGCGAATACTGTTTGAGAGAGGCATTTAGTGCCTCTTTTGTTTTCTCGTTTAGTCGGCGGAGAGCTACGGAATGCCAGTGACACGGAGCCCGTCCCCAGAGCTACAGCCCGTTATGAGGACGGACTCATAAACTGCGAGCATCTTCAACATGCTGAGATGTGAGACAGAGAAGCTCCTTAGAAGGTGAAGGAGATTGAGGTGAATCTTACTGGGTCAGTTCAACGTCCCCTTTGTGTGTGTGTGTATGTGAGTGCGTGTGTGTGTGTGTCTCCCGAGGCAATTTTAAGTCAATTCTGAATAAATAATCAATAACACGGACCAAAAGACAATATTTCCCAGGTCGTGGGTTACGAATCTAAGTCGATATCGTATTCCGGACGCCTCTTCGGTCAAAATATGTCAGGTCACACGCAAAGAGGTCGCCGAAGAACAGGTCAAAGCTGCAATCCTCAGCGGGGCTGGTTAAAGAGGGCCTTGGGGGTGTGAGAAAGTGAGAAGATGAGTTCCTCGCTAATGCAGTCACATTACCGTCGGGTCTCTGGGTAAATATAGCGAAGTCTCCGTTTAAATGACTTGGATTGGACGGTAGAATGAAGGCCTGGTTTTAGGTAGGTCGGTATTCTATCCACCGATGGGCTAGGTGGTTGAGCACTATTTCTTCCCGCTGTCCTTTTCCGAGCTCCTTGTCCTCATATCCCAGCTCCTTGTCCTCATATCCCAGCTTCTTGTCCTCATGACCCAGCTTCTTGTCCTCATATCCCAGCTCCTTGTTCTCATATCCCAGCTCCTGGTCCTCATATCCCAGTTCCTTGTCCTCATATCCCAGCTCCTTGTCCTCATATCCTAGCTCTTTGTCCTCATATCCCAGCTCCTTGTCCTCATATCCCAGCTCCTTGTCCTCATGACCCAGCTTCTTGTCCTCATATCCCAGCTCCTTGTTCTCATATCCCAGCTCCTTGTCCTCATATCCCAGCTCCTTGTTCTCATATCCTAGCTCTTTGTTCTCATATCCCAGCTCCTTGTCCCCATATCCCAGCTCCTTGTTCTCATACCCCAGCTCCTTGTCCTCATACCCCAACTCCTTGTCCTCGTATCCCAGCTCCTTGTCCTCATATCCCAGCTCCTTGTTCTCATATCCTAGCTCTTTGTCCTCATATCCCAGCTCCTTGTTCTCATATCCCAGATCTTTGTCCTCGTATCCCAGCTCCTTGTCCTCATACCCCAGCTCCTTGTCCTCATGACCCAGCTTCTTGTCCTCATATCCCAGCTCCTTGTTCTCATATCCTAGCTCTTTGTCCTCATATCCCAGCTCCTTGTTCTCATATCCCAGATCTTTGTCCTCGTATCCCAGCTCCTTGTCCTCATACCCCAGCTCCTTGTCCTCATACTCCAGCTCCTTGTCCTCATACCCCAGCTCCTTGTCCTCATACTCCAGCTCCTTGTCCTCGTATCCCAGCTCCTTGTCCTCATACCCCCTCACACGAGTGGAGAGCAAAGTATCAGTGGTGGGTGACTGTGCGGGGTGTGTCAAGTATTGGCTCTGTAACCTGCTTGCCCAAGCAGTGCTCACAACTCCTTTATTATTGAAAGAAATCAGTAGGAGCCATAAAGGGGATTCGAACCCGCTCTCTTGGTATTCCCAAGCTATCACGAAAGGCCACTTCACGACGACATGATCAAAAGCTATACAACCTCAGATACTACTGAATTCTCTAGGGTTCCTGAGGCTTACAATGATGTAACGCAATGGAGGTAATGCTAGAAAAGCCCTGATTGGAGTACATTGTTTATTTTATAATTGTGGGTGCCCAGGGTGTGTGTGCACTCACCTAATTGTACACATCTAATTGTGCTTGCGGGGGTTGAGCTCTGGCTCTTTGGTCCCGCCTTTCAACTGTCAACTTATTTTTGGTCCTTCGAACCGGATTTGGGTTTGTGTGTGTGTGTGTTAGTAGACGCTTGAGTGTGTTAGTGTGTACTGATAGACAGCTAAAGTGCTTTAGTTAAGCTAATGCTGTGAGTGACATCTTTTTTGGAGGCAGGGCTTCGGTGTTTGAAAATGTCTTTCACTCTACGGTCGACATCTGGCGGGAGACGTGACCCAAAACCTTCCACAGCGGACATAACAGAGCCTCACAGGGTTCCAATCGCCAGGTCACCCTAACCCCTCTGACCTCTGACCTGCGATACACCCCCCTCAGCAGGTCAGACAAGATCACACACAAAGGGACAAATTGGAAGCTTTACATTTGGTTTACCACACCTTAAAGAACGTGGGAAGATGGATTCATGTTCCACCCTCTGACAGCCAGAGGGTGGGGCTTAACCCAGAGAGAGAGAGAGAGAGAGAGAGAGAGAGAGAGAGAGAGAGAGAGAGAGAGAGAGAGAGAGAGAGAGAGAGAGAGAGAGAGAGAGAGAGCAATATCAGGTACAAAATATAAGAAAAATGGAACTAAAAGAGAACACAGACCAAATAACAGAGAAAGCTGAGGAGAGGCAATAAGAAGCATGAGAGGAACAGTAGAGAAGAAGAGACAGGAGGAGGCTGATAAAGAGGACAAAGAGAAGAAGGCACAGAGAAGAGAGGAACTAGACTAAGTCATGATGGAAGCTGCAGAAGAAAGTGTTTAAAGGTAAATGAACAAATCCACAAGGGCCGTGACGAGGGTTCGAACTTACGTCCGAGAGGATGCATTTGATACATCATGCTATTGTGATGTCTATGTGTATTTGAAGGTAATTCAGGGTTTGAGAAACAGGTCCACACAGGAACGTCATCTACACCTATTGCATAGATACATAGCCTGTTCATGTATCCACGTATATATGTATACATGTAGCCTAGTGAATAGGCCTACTGTATATATCTATCAATATCATGTAGATTACTCTGAAGGTCTATCAGTCACAAGTAGACTACTCTATAATATAGAGTCTACTGCATAGATCTGACAGGAACATGTAGGTCTATTGTGTATAGGCCTACCAATATTATGTAACCCAGTATAGGCCTATAAGATCCAACTACCACAAGTACTAGGAAGTACTAACTGCCATATCCTGAGTAGTTAGATCAGCTTCCCATCTCTGCTACTCCTGAGAGCGTCTGTGGACATACACACACTTGAGGCGGGACCAAAGAGCCAGAGCTCAACCCCCGCAAGCACAAATAGATGAGTACACACACACACGACGCAAAATCTCCCTAACAGATGTCTCTTTAACGATAGGTGAAGAAAGGCATCAAATGAAAGAAACTGCTCATTTATTTTTCGGGGGTCTAGCCAGGAATCTAATCGTGGATTACGAATCCCGATCGCAGTCCACTCGGCCGCGAGACCCCTGTGTGTTTTTTTGGTGTGTGTATGTATGTCTTTGTCCCCGTGTGTATGTGGGTTGAGGACAGACAGAGTGAAAGTGATGAACTGGGCCCCTTGTACTGGACCCCCTGGGTCCAATACAGCAGAAAGGGAAGAGATTAGCTAATCGTGACAACTGTGGGCCCAGTACAACAAAAGGGGAAGAGATTAGCGAATCCTTCAGAGCGGTTTTGTGTTAATCCGTACAGGGAGACTTGCTCTAAGGTGGAAAGGTTTGGTGATAACGGTTGGGCAAGTGTGGGGAATTGTGGGAGTGGTGGAGGATTGTGGGAGTGGTGGAGGATTGTGGGAGTAGTGGAGGGTTGTGGGAGTGGTGGGGGATCGAACGAAAGGTGGAAGGTTGGTGGATTTTGTGGGTGGGGAATTTTGAGAATGATGGAAGCAATTTTGAGAGAAGTGGGTGGATTGTAGTGACTAATCCAGACCCACAAATCCACATCCAGGGTCACCTAGACCCACATATCCACACCCAGGGTCACCTAGACCCACATATCCACACCCAGGGTCACCTAGATCCACATATCAACACCCAGGGTCACCTAGACCCACAAATCCACACCCAGGGTCACCTAGACCCACATATCCACACCCAGGGTCAACTAGATCCACATATCCACAAAGAATCCATCTCATGGTGGGCGGCACAGGGCCATCCTGACCATCAGGAGAGTGTGAATAATAATACCAAATAGCAAGGAATAATGCTTTAAAATAATATATATATGTTTACGGGACATGTTGGAGAGTTGACTCTGCTCCAGAGAAGGGATGCTACCAATATTTAGTCTGAACATATGCTGAAGAACGGGCGCGTTTGGGCTTTTTATTTGATCTTTTGGCCTTTTAAGGAGTACACATTTCCCAGGTTGGCCCGAAATGCTGTGGGTATTAGTAGCCTTAGGCATTGTATGTACTTGCTCTATATAGAAATCCAAAAATATGTTTGTAACTCATCTTGTATATATATGTACTTTTAGCTGGATAAACATTTGATTTATTGCAATGTTTATATAAACTTGTTTTGCATTTATTGATTTATATTTTTTTTCGAGTCTGTTTTTCTATTTGTCATTAAATTTTAAATCTACTTTTTCACGTTATGTGAGCTTTTAAATCTACTTTTCGTGTTATGTAAAGTTTTAATTTGTATTCTTCCATGTTACAGAAAATCTTAATTTTTTATTCATATTTACAAAAACAACAAGCAACATGATTCACTCACACTCATCATATTCAACCACCATGTGTCACACTCATCATATTCAACCAGCATGTGTCACACTCATCATATTCAACCAGCATGTGTCACACTCACACTCATCATATTCAACCACCATGTGTCACACTCATCATATTCAACCACCATGTGTCACACTCATCATATTCAACCACCATGTGTCACATTCATCATATCCAAACACAGAAAAAGCACTATATCCAACTCACATTCATCAAAAATCCTCACTATATCCAACTCACATTCATCAAAAACCCTCACTATACCCCACCAATATACTCATCATACTCGAGCATACCACAGGCTCCTCGACACAGCATATCTAGAGAACCTCAGAGTCAAATAAAATCACAGGACACTGTGATTGAGCAGATCCTTGATATAACGTAATCTCTATGTCGTATTTACGTCGCTACAACGTATCGTAAAATATATTCCCCCTGCTAACGTTGCCTGAATGTTGGGAGTCAACCAATGGTACACATTCGAACAGAAGTCAAGTTCTTAACTCTCTTAAGGGAACGTAATCTCTACGTCGCTACAACGTATCGTAAAATATATTCCCCCTGCTAACGTTGCTTGAATGTTGGGAGTCGACCAATGGTACACATTGGAACAGAAGTCAAGTTCTTAACTCTCTTAAGGGAACGTAATCTCTACGTCGCTACAACGTATCGTAAAATATATTCCCCCTGCTAACGTTGCCTGAATGTTGGGAGTCGACCAATGGTACACATTGGAACAGAAGTCAAGTTCTTAACTCTCTTAAGGGCACGTAATCTCTACGTCACTACAACGTATCGTAAAATATATTCCCCCTGCTAACGTTGCCTGAATGTTGGGAGCCGACCAATGGTACACATTGGAACAGAAGTCAAGTTCTTAACTCTCTTAAGGGCGTGTATTTGATCTACCAAATTCGTTCACTGGCCCCAAAAAAATATTTGTTGGGATACTTTCCTGCTGCCCCAGAATTACTGAACCAATAGATACAGACTCAGCATTTGGTCCAGATTCGGTTAAGCACCGTGACATAGATTTAGTAAAGCAGCTGAAACCGAATCAGTTCGTCTGAGAAATCCTCGAGAACCTAATCAGTAAAGCCTTTAGGATAAATTCAGTAAAACGGGAATATATACGGACGTGTCTGTGTCCACCATGCTGGTACGGGCGTGTCTGTGTGTCCACCATGCTGGTACGGGCGTGTCTGTGTGTCCACCATGCTGGTACGGGCGTGTCTGTGTGTCCACCATGCTGGTACGGGCGTGTCTGTGTGTCCACCATGCTGGTACGGGCGTGTCTGTGTGTCCACCATGCTGGTACGGGCGTGTCTGTGTGTCCACCATGCTGGTACGGGCGTGTCTGTGTGTCCACCATGCTGGTACGGGCGTGTCTGTGTGTCCCCCATGCTGGTACGGGCGTGTCTGTGTGTCCACCATGCTGGTACGGGCGTGTCTGTGTGTCCCCCATGCTGGTACGGGCGTGTCTGTGTGTCCACCATGCTGGTACGGGCGTGCCTGTGTGTCCACCATGCTGCTACGGGCGTGTCTGTGTGTCCACCATGCTGCTACGGGCGTGTCTGTGTGTCCACCATGCTGGTACGGGCGTGTCTGTGTGTCCACCATGCTGCTACGGGCGTGTCTGTGTGTCCACCATGCTGCTACGGGCGTGTCTGTGTGTCCACCATGCTGCTACGGACGTGTCTGTGTGTCCACAATGCTGCTACGGACGTGTCTGTGTGTCCACCATGCTGCTACGGGCGTGTCTGTGTGTCCACAATGCTGCTACGGACGTGTCTGTGTGTCCACCATGCTGCTACTTGCGTGTCTGTGTGTCCACCATGCTGCTACGGGCGTGTCTGTGCCCACCATGCTGGTACGGACGTGTCTGTGTGTCCACCATGCTGCTACGGGCGTGTCTGTGTGTCCACCATGCTGCTACGGGCGTGTCTGTGCGTCATAAGGTAAATGAAAACAAAAGAGAATCGATGTCTTACGACGTTATAAACGCCAGGAGTCACACGACCAAACCATAACAGAGGGTCTCCGTAGCACAGTGAAACTCGTTCTCAACTCACAATCAAGAATCCCGGACGGAACAGAGATGCTTTGGCACGTTTCCTGTCCAGGCTGCCTGTCCCCGATAAAATTAAATATTTAGGAGGGATAAACTGGCTCCGAGGACTGTAAAAAAGAACATTAGCTCTGTATGACTCTCTTATTTCATCGTAGTTCCCTCTTCAGCTCACAAACGATAAGGACTCCGTCTATGACTCAAGATGTCGTGTCATCCTCTGTCGACGACAAAAAAGTAACTTTGCAGTTGTTTAAGCAAAAAAACACTTGAAAAAATCAGCCATAACACGTGGTGATGATGTTTGGGTCCATTGTTTTTCTCCTGATGAGTCTGTTCACCCGGCATTGAATTGGTACGTGTGGGTTAGTCAATTTGTGTTTGGGTGGCATTAGTGCTTTTGTTGAGTTTATTTGTGTTGATGTTAGGATGGAGTCTTGTACTTGTTTTACTTGCTTTAGTTGTTGTCCTTGTTTCTCTACAGCCCTGTTGTTTGTAAGTTGTTTTTCACCTCTTGTTTGTTTGTTTGTGCAGGCTTATTTTTTTTGTTACTCTTGACGGACGTTGGCTTTTCTTTCCTGCATTTTATTTGTTATTTTTATTGAATTTTGCCTCATGATTTTATCTTCCTATTGTTTGTTCCTTGTTCCTTTTGTTCATCTTTATTTGTTCTCACATATTTCATTTTATTTTTCCCTTCCTCGTCTGTTTCCTTGTTTCCTTGTTCCTCTTCTGTTTGTATCAAGTTTGGTCAATTCTTTATTAACTGTATATTTATTTCTAATGTTTAGACACATTATCTCTTTATTTTTATTATTATTCTCCTTTCTCACGTTCCTCTCCATTCCTTCTCTTTCAGGTTTTGTTTCATGTTCCGTTATTTATTGGCAGTCTCCTATCACCCCTACCCCATCCCCCCTTAACACCACCCCTCCTTTCCCCTACCCCTCACTATCCTCCTACTCCTGGACTAGCCTGGGTCGACCTTGAAGGCGCTCACGACCCGGTTTCAGGGTGCCCCGAGGTGCCCCAGAGCTCTATGATTCACCCACCGTACCCGCAAAGAGGGATGCGGGTCGCTGTGGGTAATTGGTGAGTAATGGGGCAGCCCTAAGTGGGTACAGGTCAGTGGGTATCTCCACCTGACGAGCGTGAGTTAGTCTGCGAGTTACAACCACATAGAAGTGGTGCTGTTGTGGAATTTGAAGCTAATGTTGGGCATGTTTAGGGTTTTGTAGCCAGGCTTAGGTCAGTAGAAGAGTTTGAAGTGAAGTCTAGGCCAGTTAGCAGGCTTTGAAGCCATGCCCATGCCAGTACCAGCCTGGGTACGAAAGAAATGCCCCATGGGCATGGTTATTGTCACATAGTGCCAGCCATACCCCAAAGGCCTTAAGCGTCGAAGAAAAAGTCGTCTGTACTTTCCGCCTCGGGGTTTTGTCTTTAGCCTCTGAGACGGCAATGTTGTTGTTGCTGGTCACAGTTCCTGTGGACAGAATGTCACCCACGCTCCTAGTCCCTGTGGATAGAATGTCACCCCACGCCCCTAGCCCTGTGGATAGAATGTCACCCCACGCCCCTAGCCCTGTGGATAGAATGTCACCCCACGCCCCTAGCCCTGTGGATAGAATGTCACCCCACGCCCCTAGCCCTGTGGATAGAATGTCACCCCACGCCCCTAGCCCTGTGGATAGAATGTCACCCCACGCCCCTAGCCCTGTGGATAGAATGTCACCCCACGCCCCTAGCCCTGTGGATAGAATGTCACCCCACGCCCCTAGCCCTGTGGATAGAATGTCACCCCACGCCCCTAGCCCTGTGGATAGAATGTCACCCCACGCCCCTAACCCTGTGGATAGAATGTCACCCCACGCCCCTAGCCCTGTGGATAGAATGTCACCCCACGCCCCTAGCCCTGTGGATAGAATGTCACCCCACGCCCCTAGCCCTGTGGATAGAATGTCACCCCACGCCCCTAGCCCTGTGGACAGAATGTCACCCCACGCCCCTAGCCCTTGTGGACAGAATGTCACCCTACGCCCCTAGCCCTGTGGACAGAATGTCACCCCACGCCCCTAGCTCTGTGGACAGAATGTCACCCCACGCCCCTAGCCCTGTGGACAGAATGTCACCCCACGCCCCTAGCCCTGTGGATAGAATGTCACCCCACGCCCCTAGCCCTGTGGATAGAATGTCACCCCACGCCCCTAGCCCTGTGGACAAGAATGTCCCACCATGCTCCTGGCCCCTGTTGAACCTGTATGATGACTTGCTGAACCTTTATGATGACTTATTCGACTTTTATGATGACTTGCCGAGCTCAAAGCTGTAACCATTCGTTCCGGATAATTAGAATTCTCGAAGAAATGTTTTCGGTCTAAATTTTTTGCTTTATTTACGATCTTACATTGAAATTGTTGTTCAGTTTAGCTTATTACGTTACATTTTTTGACTTATTCAATATCTTACAAGGAAATTTATCTTATTTATTATGTTATATAAAGTTTTCTGTCTCATTCAGCATCTTAATTTACGTTTTCTGTTGTATTCAGCGTCTTACATTACGTTTTCTGTCGTATTTAGCGTCTTAAGTTACGTTTTCTGTTGTATTTAGCGTCTTAAGTTACGTTTTCTGTCGTATTTAGCGTCTTAAGTTACGTTTTCTGCTGTATTCAGCGTCTTACATTACGTTTTCTGTCGTATTCAGCGTCTTACATTACGTTTTCTGTCGTATTCAGCATCTTAAGTTACGTTTTCTGTCGTATTTAGCGTCTTAAGTTACGTTTTCTGTCGTATTTAGCGTCTTAAGTTACGTTTTCTGCTGTATTCAGCGTCTTACATTACGTTTTCTGTCGTATTCAGCGTCTTAAATTACGTTTTCTGTCGTATTAGGCATCTTGCATTACGTTGTCTGCTGTATTCAGCGTCTTAAGTTACGTTTTCTGTCGTATTCGGCATCTTAATTACGTTTTCTGTCGTATTCGGCATCTTAATTACGTTTTCTGTCGTATTCAGCGTCTTAATTTACGTTTTCTGTTGTATTTAGCGTCTTAGGTTACGTTTTCTGTCGTATTTAGCGTCTTAAGTTACGTTTTCTGTCGTATTCAGCGTCTTAATTTACGTTTTCTGTTGTATTCAGCGTCTTACATTACGTTTTCTGTCGTATTTAGCGTCTTAAGTTACGTTTTCTGTCGTATTCAGCGTCTTAATTTACGTTTTCTGTCGTATTTGGCATCTTGCATTACGTTTTCTGCTGTATTCAGCATCTTAATTTACGTTTTCTGTTGTATTTAGCATCTTAAGTTACGTTTTCTGTCGTATTTAGCGTCTTAATTACGTTTTCTGTCGTATTCAGCATCTTACATTACGTTTTCTGTCGTATTGAGCGTCTTACATTACGTTTTCTGTCGTATTTAGTGTCTTAATTACGTTTTCTGTCGTATTCAGCATCTTACATTACGTTTTCTGTCGTATTCAGCATCTTACATTACGTTTTCTGTCGTATTCAGCATCTTACATTACGTTTTCTGTCGTATTGAGCGTCTTACATTACGTTTTCTGTCGTATTCGGCATCTTAAGTTACGTTTACTGTCGTATTCAACATCTTAAGTTACATTTTCTGTCGTATTTGGCATCTTAAGTTACATTTTCTGTCGTATTTGGCATCTTAAGTTACATTTTCTGTCGTATTTGGCATTTTACATTACGTTTTCTGTCGTATTTAGCATTTTACATTATGTTTTCTGTCGTATTGAGCGTCTTACAAGTGTGCATAAGATCTGTCCTGATGCTACTTGGCGCTGGGGCTGGTTTTGCAACCTTCAGCCTATCCTGGTACTCAAGGTGAATTAGTTCAGGTGTTATTTTGGTCAACGTGAGTCTTACCTTTTTTCTGCAATATTGCAGCCTTGAGGAGATGAAGGTATCATGATAATATAATGTATTCTATATGGGGAGGGGGGAGAGGAATTATGGATAGGGTTTTGGCAAAGATTGAATGTAACTATATGTTGTGGGTGGGTGTAGCAACTTTCAAATGTTTCCTGAATGTTGTGGGTGTGTGTAGCAACTTCCAAATGTTTCCTGAATGTTGTGGGTGGGTGTAGCAACTTTCAAATGTTTCCTGAATGTTGTGGGTGGGTGTAGCAACTTTCAAATGTTTCTTGAATGTTGTGGGTGGGTGTAGCAACTTTCAAATGTTTCCTGAATGTTGTGGGTGGGTGTAGCAACTTTCAAATGTTTCTTGAATGTTGTGGGTGTGTGTAGCAACTTTCAAATGTTTCTTGAATGTTGTGGGTGGGTGTAGCAACTTTCAAATGTTTCCTGAATGTTGTGGGTGGGTGTAGCAACTTTCAAATGTTTCTTGAATGTTGTGGGTGGTGTAGCAACTTTCAAATGTTTCCTGAATGTTGTGGGTGGGTGTAGCCACTTTCAAATGTTTCCTGAATGTTGTGGGTGGGTGTAGCCACTTTTAAATGTTTCTTGAATGTTGTGGGTGTGTGTAGCAACTTTCAAATGTTTCCTGAATGTTGTGGGTGTAGCAACTTTCAAATGTTTCTTGAATGTTGTGGGTGGGTGTAGCTACTTTCAAATGTTTCTTGAATGTTGTGGGTGGGTGTAGCAACTTTCAAATGTTTCCTGAATGATGTGGGTGGGTGTAGCAACTTTCAAATGTTTCTTGAATGTTGTGGGTGGTGTAGCAACTTTCAAATGTTTCCTGAATGTTGTGGGTGGGTGTAGCCACTTTCAAATGTTTCCTGAATGTTGTGGGTGGGTGTAGCCACTTTTAAATGTTTCTTGAATGTTGTGGGTGTGTGTAGCAACTTTCAAATGTTTCCTGAATGTTGTGGGTGTAGCAACTTTCAAATGTTTCTTGAATGTTGTGGGTGGGTGTAGCTACTTTCAAATGTTTCCTGAATGTTGTGGGTGGTGTAGCAACTTTCAAATGTGTCTTGAATGTTGTGGTTGTGTGTGTGTTTGGCAAAGATTGAATGTAACCATAATGTAATGTTCTAGCAACTTTTCAAATGTTTCCTGAATGTTGTGGTTAGGTTTTGTGTGTGTTTGGCTGTCAGTGATTGGAGCTTGTTTGTGTATAGGTGAAAATCTTATTTGTATTGATTGCTTTCGAAGATGGTTTGACTATTAGTCAAAGGTCATCACTCATTGGTCATAATCACTCCTTGCCCATCAGATATATAATGGCCTGAGCCGATATTATTTTGAATCACCACAGCTTAAATAGTCTATAAGGATTTTGGGACCAAAATCTGTAGCATGCAAAACATCACTAAGAAAGCATTTTTAATAATTAAGTTTCGTTAAAAAAGACCAAGGTTTTTTTTTTCCCTTGGTGTTAAATTACACTTTCATTAAAAGTATATTGTCAGTGGTACGTATATTTGGTGCCTAATATATAGTGTTAGAAATTAAGGAAGAGGATTGTTAACTTTGCAATGAGGACTTTCACTAAAATTTTAATGCATTTGCAGATTGATAAAATATTCCCAAAAGTACCTAAAGTATTTTTCCATTACTATTTTCCTTGCTGACGCATTTTCTCCATCCCATGTTTGTTATTAGTGAAACATTGAGAAATTCGTACAGACTGCACATATCTTGAGGTTATCTTGAGATGATTTCGGGGCTTTTTAGTGTCCCCGCGCCCCGGTCCTCGACCAGGCCTCCACCACCAGGAAGCAGCCCGTGACAGCTGACTAACACCCAGGTACCTGTTTTACTGCTAGGTAACAGGGGGCATAGGGTGAAAGAAACTCTGCCCATTGTTTCTCGCCGGCGCCTGGGATCGAACCCAGGACCACAGGATCACAAGACCAGCGTGCTGTCCGCGCGGCCGACCGGCTCCCCCCACATGGCGATAGGAAATATTTATTTCTGACACATTGAGGAATTCGTACACAGCTTCATACTAGGAGAAACATCTATTTTTAACAATTGAGAAATTCATACACAAGGAGAGATTTGTTTCTCATGGTTCCACGTTCTTAATTTTTGGTTCTTGTAACGGTCCTTAAGGAACCGGAAGATGATGTTAGCTACGATTTATATAGATTCACTATCGTCATCTAAGATGGTATTAAGACCTGTTAGATCTTAGTGCTGCTTTATAACAGTGAGTGGTCACTGTTGGGTGGAACTGTTCACTGTTGGGTGGAACTGTTCGCTGTTGGGTAGAACTGTTCATTGTTGGGTGGAACTGTTCACTGTTGGGTAGAACTGTTCATTGTTGGGTGGAACTGTTCACTGTTGGGTGGAACTGTTTACTGTTGGGTGGTACAGTTCACTGTTGGGTGGAACTGTTTACTGTTGGGTGGTACTGTTCACTGTTGGGTGGAACTGTTCACTGTTGGGTGGAACTGTTCACTGTTGGGTGGAACTGTTCACTGTTGGGTGGAAATGTTCACTGTTGGGTGGAACTGTTCACTGTTGGGTGGAACTGTTCACTGTTGGGTGGAACTGTTCATTGTTGGGTGGAACTGTTCACTGTTGGGTGGAACTGTTCACTGTTGGGTGGAACTGTTCACTGTTGGGTGGAACTGTTCACTGTTGGGTGGAACTGTTCACTGTTGGGTGGAACTGTTCACTGTTGGGTGGAACTGTTCACTGTTGGGTGGAACTGTTCACTGTTGGGTGGAACTGTTCACTGTTGGGTGGAACTGTTCACTGTTGGGTGGAACTGTTCACTGTTGGGTGGAACTGTTCACTGTTGGGTGGAACTGTTCACTGTTGGGTGGAACTGTTCACTGTTGGGTGGAACTGTTTACTGTTGGATGGTACTGTTCACTGTTGGGTGGAACTGTTCACTGTTGGGTGGAACTGTTCGCTGTTGGGTGGAACTGTTCGCTGTTGGGTGGAACTGTTCGCTGTTGGGTGGAACTGTTCGCTTTTGGGTGGAACTGTTCACTGTTGGGTGGAACTGTTCACTGTTGGGTGGAACTGTTCACTGTTGGGTGGAACTGTTCACTGTTGGGTGGAACTGTTCACTGTTGGGTGGAACTGTTCACTGTTGGGTGGAACTGTTCACTGTTGGGTGGAACTGTTCACTGTTGGGTGGAACTGTTCACTGTTGGGTGGAACTGTTCACTGTGGGATGGAAGGTAAAATAAGAATGAGGAACAAACGCTAAGACTATAGAACACATGGAAGGGATATGAGACAGACTAAAAGCTGAGGGGAGGTAAGGTAATTCTGTGGAGAATGTTCGAAGGCCGAATGATTACATATCACCACACACCACATACCACACACCACACACCACACACCACACACCACATACCACACACCACACACCACATACCACACACCACACACCACACACCACATACCACATACCACACACCACACACCACATACCACACACCACACACCACACACCACATACCACACACCACATACCACACACCACACACCACATACCACACACCACACACACTCCCTTCTACAAGCTCAGCCTCCAGCTGCTCTCCTGAGCCTGAAGATCGTCCTCAATGATGCTCTGACCCTCTCCCGTGTCATGAAGATGCTTACCCACCCATTGAGATGAGCTTGTACAAGCCAAACGAGAAAAAACACACACACTTGGGTACAAACACAATCATCTCTCACTCGTGTTTGCCCTAGCAAAATGTTCTCTAACTAAAGGTGTTTGGAAGCGCGTACTGAGCGTACCTGTTTGCTCAGTGAAATATCCAGGAATGTTCCTCTGTGTGTGTGTTTTTTTTTTACAGGTAAAACACCATTAATTACGTATGAAAACAGGAGAGTCCTTTGTGTTCCGTTTGCCCAATCTGTACTCCGTTAACTCAGTGTGTTTCACAATAAACACAGCTTGTCCACATGGCTTTCAAGCGAGAATTGAGAGTAGTAACGTCCTCGCCAGACGACCAAACAAAGGTGTATAAAGCAGAAGCGACTGGCAATATTAGCTCGACCCAGAGGTTTATGTTGACATGGGTGACCCCCCTCTTACACCCCCCCTCTATCCCCCCCCCAACCAACACACAAACATACTCCATTCCTCGATTTGAGAATGGTCCAGGATGGAGCAAAACGTCGTCGTCCCTTCCTTTTCTAGTGTGTGGATTGGTCAATATACTTCATTCCTGGTTTCTTTCATCCTCTATCTTCCTATCCACGTTCTCTCCCTCTCGCTATTCCTCACCTTTATCCATCTCTATAATCCACCGTTTCTATACCTCCTCCTCTTTCTCAAATTTACAAACAGTCGCAGATTTAACACAAGAAACAAACAAAGATGCAAACACTCACAAGATCTATCAAAGAACAAACAACAAACTAGATCTCTATATCACCTTAAGAGGCTACGGGGGTATTATATACTCGGTATAGTGTCTTTAAAAGTATTTGCTGTTCCTTAACATTTATAAGAAAATGTTGTGTTTGACGCAAAAGGATAGAGTTCGAACCCCGGACAATGGGCTAGAGGACTCACTGGGCACTGGTTATTACCTCTTCCCTAATGGAGCGACCCTAACCTAACCTTAAAGGTTAGTACACCTAACCCAACCTAAATTTATCTTACCTATCCTAACGTAACGGAACCAAACTTAATTTAGCCTACCCTAACCTAACCTAACTTAACCTAACCTAACCTAACCTAACCTAACCTAACTTAACCTAACCTAACCTAACCTAACCTAACCTAACCTAACCTAACTTAACCTATCCTAATCTATCCTAACCTAACCTATCCTAACCAAGCCTAACCTAACCTATCCTAACCAAACCAACACCCAACCAATCAACCAACCAATCATAACCTAACCTAACCTAACCTAACCTCACCTAACTAAATCAAAGCTCCCCTACCGAAATCAAACCTAAGCCAGCCTAACCAAACCCACCCAAATATAACCAAATCTAATATAACCAACGGCACTGACCTGGGAGTTTGACCACAGTGGGAGGAAAGCTGGCTACCCCCCACGGCAAGTTCACCGTGGGAGCTGAAATTCATATCTCAAAGACGATTAAGATTTTAAAGGAGGAAAAATGGCATATGTGAAAGTGGGATGTTTCAAGAGATGCCCCAGGATGTCAGGGTGAGGAGTGAGGGGTGAGAGACGAGGTGAGGTAATAGGGAGAGTGAGAGAAGAAGGGTGAGAGAGGGAGAGAAGAAGGGTGAGAGAGGGAGAGAGAGAGAGAGAGAGAGAGAGAGAGAGAGAGAGAGAGAGAGAGAGAGAGAGAGAGAGAGAGAGAGAGAGACGCAGGGTAACTCAATTGAAACATTGAGAAACTTGGGACGAGATATAACCTGAAAAGTTAGTGTTAAACTACACATAATTACACATTAACAATAGCTACAGAACACCTGTCTATCATACCTATCCATTCTATAATAATAGCTATCTATCCACACCCAAGGAATAGACGTCAATCAACCGGATGTATTCTATTTCTGCAGCTATTTTTGGCCACTGGCATGACATCCCAGTTGTGTATGATGTATTTATTAAAACAAATCCTGTATTTGTATTCGATTTCTTTCATTATTCAGTTACATCATTTATCTGTAGTTGTGGTATTATCCCCTGTGGTTACAGCTCTAATACCACCATGCTGTACCGAGTTCAGTTCCGCGTTGCTTGCCTGGTGTAAATGCTGGTTGACGTTTCAAACTAATTAATATTCTCTCCCATTCTCAACCGATTATTAGACATGAGTGGAGATGGAATCAAGTTATTATAGCATTATTATACCCCTCTTGAAGATGTGGTTCCCTCCGCTGGTCCTAGAGAATGTAATTACTGTTTTTTAATTAGAATTAGAATCAAACTTGGTTCGAAAATGGTCCAGGACGGACCGAAACGTCGTTCTTTGTCTAAATTCTAATGTGGGGTTTGGTCAGTATAGATTTTTTTAAGTTTGACGCAAAGAGGCATAGACAGAGAGACAGAGATAGAGATAGAGACAGAGATACAGAGACAGAGATGCAGAGACAGAGAGGCAGAGATAGAGAGTCAGAGAGGCAGAGACAGAGAGATAGAGACAGACACAGAGAGAGAGACAGAGAGACAGAGACAGAGAGACAAAGACAGAGAGATAGAGACAGAGAGACACAGAGACAGAGAGACAGAGACAGAGAGACAGAGAGACAGAGACAGAGACAAGAGAGACAGAGACAGAGACAGAGACACAGAGACACAGAGACAAAGACAGAGACACAGACAGAGACACAGAGACACAGAGAGACAGAGAGACAGAGTGATTGTGATCTTTTTCGTCTTTAATAACGCTGATTCGAAACGATTGGAAGGACAAATTTATGAAAGTAATAAAGAGTTGTAATTGATGTTATTGACATTTTAAAGAAAGTACTTTCACCTTTCATCAGGGCAAATGGAAAGGGGGGGTAGGACCTTTAACAACCCGCCGGCTTCCTGGCTCCACTGAGGCCACTAGTATTAGTGGCCCTCAGGTAAATTCAGGTAAATTCATCACGAAGGCGAGTGTAATGAGTACATCTCTCTCTCTCTCTCTCTCTCTCTCTCTCTCTCTCTCTCTCTCTCTCTCTCTCTCTCTCTCTCTCGTATACACTCTTAAGAGCTAACATAAACACGTCTGTCAATCAGCCATTGGTGGTTTAATGCTCGAGACATCACTACCTACATGACACAGCATCACAGCATCACATCTGCCGCCCAGAGATGAAGATGCAGAAAGTGGAGCCAAACTTTCACGGATCCAACCTTACTGAAGACCCAGGCACGAGAAAATTAAGAAAAACAGAAGGAAGAACTACAGGAGAGGTTGAGACATGGCAAGGTGTGAAAGTTAAGATAAATCGAGAAAGTAAGGACAGACAATGTAAGCCAGAAACAGTCTGTTGAGACACGCTAAGCCAGGCGATCTTTCGCAAACAGAAGCAGCAGACATCTTCAGCCCTCAGGGTATTTCAGCAGACACCCTGAGCCCTCAGGGTATTCTAGCAGACATCCTGAGCCATCAGGGTATTCCAGCAGACACCCTGAGCCCTCAGGGTATTCCAGCAGGCATCCTGAACCCTTAGGGTATTCCAGCAGACACCCTGAGCCCTCACGGTATTCCAGCAGACACCCTCAATCCTCAGGGTATTCCCGCAGACACCCTGAGCCCTCAGAGGTCCCCAGCCCTAAGAATCCCTCTTTCTACCAATCAGATTACTCCAAACCCTGAGACCGTCCGGTTCTCTCTCAGAAACTCGGTGTCACTCAGACATCAACGATAGCCTTCAGACGCCGACAGGGGCCGTTCAGGTGACGAGAGGGAACCAAGGAGCAGAGAAAGGCAAGCAGGAGGTAATTAGTGCGAGGTGTGTTCAGGTAACGCGAGATGAGAGGCGCTTAATGCAAGTGAAGTGCGCGTTGCGTCCCCGTCTTGTAAATCTTTGGGTGGTCGAGGCTTTGAGATATCGACACCCCATGTCAATACTGGCCGCCAGGAGAGCTGTTGATCACGTCTAAGACCGGGTCAGTATCAGAGGGGTTACTTTGAAGATCAAAGACCTAGATTATCTTGCCACAGATGGTTTGGAATGCTGTAATATCTTGATTACTTTGAAGATCAAAGACTTGATTACTTTGAAGATCATGTCTAAGACCGGGTCAGTATCAGGGGGTTACTTTGAAGTGCAAAGACCTAGATTATCTTGCCGCAGATGGTTTGGAATGCTGTAATATCTTGATTACTTTGAAGATCAAAGATCTCAACTTTGCCACAGTTCAACTGGGAGACTGTTTAACTGGGCTACCTTCATGTGGGATCCCTATCTTGACACATCTCATTTCTTGTACAAACTGTCTGGTCCACCTTGAAGAATATAGATCTTGTCTACACACTTAACTGGCTGTGTCACGCTGTGCAACCTTGAGGAGTCGAAGCCCTTGTCACCTTGACATGACAGAGATAAGTTGATTGGCAGGAATGGATACATGCATGACAATACCTTGACATGCCAAGGCTGAGTGA